>NW_019214756.1:0-62521 GCF_002532875.2 Varroa jacobsoni
TATATACACAGCTGAGATCGGCAAAACAAAAACGGACTTTAGAATTGAATAAGTTTTAAACGGGGCACGACCCCATCGGATCTACCTTACCAGAATTCGACTTAGCACTACCTCAAATATTGAAAAAGACAGGAGGAAAAGGAGGGTAAAACTACTCCTGCCGCGCCCACCCCTATTATTACGAAACAAGTGGTGCCGAGTTCTTCTGTAAGGCTCCTCTACTAACTGTTATTTAGGGCTAGGGATTGAAAAAATGGGCCGTTTTCTTGAACCACTTTTCGTGCCATAATGTCATTAGCGTCCTTACAATAAGCGGAAAGCAGTGGCACAAAAAATGCAGAGAGAAAGACTTCTGAAGATGATGTTTGGCTGACAAACACCCTAGTCTTCTAGAAACTTGTGAGTGACAATCATCAATTTTTTGTTTTTCAAAGGCCACAGTACTGCAAAAATTAATCAAAGATCGGTGAAGACATTAGGCAAAGAAGCTATAATCGAAAGCACGGTACATGAATTGGTTTCAAAAACGGAAACGAGAGAGCTGAAGACCAGCTAGAAGGTAACTAGATCAAGAAGACTCTTAGCAAAATTAGAGTTTGAAATCTAAGAACTCTGTCATCTAACCCAAATAGTGAATATGTGGAAACTAAATAAAAAATAAATCCTCCGCAAATTAACCCTATCCCAATTATTGTCTCATTCTAAATTCGTAGGATTAAAGGCCCGAACAGGGCAAGTGGTGAGAAATATCAATTTACTTCGATAAGCCGTAGATAAAAAAATTACATATGGGAATGTGAGTGGTAGCTGTATGGCTATCCAGAAACCATAGGAGCGCTGGAAAATGTGTAGAAAATAAAGGAAAGTACCTTTACCACATACTCAAAAGCTAGTTCAAAAGCTATTCAATCCACTGGAACAACCTAATAGAATGCAAAGGTCGACAACGGTTCGAAATATATCGGGCGGATTCTGGGCGATAGTCCTACACAGTGAAACATTTTCGAAAAAATGCCCAGACATACTAGATAGTCTATAAACGGATTGCGCATACCGCTTGAAAGTAATCATGTAAAACGCTTTTTGACCGGGCGTATGTACATTTGATTTTGGGTTGTGAGTCAGCTGTTTGAGGCAATGTTGAACAGCGGTGCCAAGCTTAAAACTTGAAAGATTTAAGAAGATCGATAGCTTTTATGGGGCATCCCAAGATCTGACCTGACGCTAACCTGATCAGAAACGATTAGGTTCCGAGGTTTGCTCTTTTTTTTCGATATAAACCGAAGACGCGACATGGAAGCCACAAAGACGATTTGGTGTTGTGCTATCACCCATCTATTAAGAAAAGATATTGACATCTTTCTTTCTATCTATCAGTAAAAGATCTTCGAAAAAAAACCAGCCGTCTTTAAGCGTGGACGGTAGTAATTAGATTAAATAATTAAATATCTGATAAATCCACGCAGTGATACCTTTGTCCTCAACTCGCCCCTGAAGTGAAACACATTGTATATTCCTTACAAGACTTATAAGACACAACATTAGAGACGTTATACGGCCTAAAATGCTAAGAACCTCACACTGTTTTTGCGGCTTACTAAAGTAGATAACACACGCTATAGCACTTGATCAGCTTGAAGCAGTGTAAAAACCGGCGTGAGCCACTCAGCCTGAATGAACCTGTGATCGGTATTAAACACATCGCTATTTCCGTTGTTTGCGTTTCGCCATTTTTATTATGAAACGATACGATCTATCTCAATTGAGTTACAACAATATACCAACAAGGCTGTGCAACGATTAAGCAGTCCTGGCTATTTCTGCTGCTTAGGAGTATTCTGTCCATCCAATGAGTCCACCAAGTTGTCATTTGACACAGCATAGTGTCATGTCAAAGGCAAAGATGCCTGTGGGATCTCTCTGATTGCATTGAAAAGGATGCTAAACGTCCTATACAATACACACGACAAGAACGACCATTTTAACCCATTCTGCTCTTAATGGATAAAGCCCTCAGTCGCTCATAGACACTGGTGATCTACAGAAAGCAAAACTCATCCTGAAGAAAGCAATAGAATTTTCTTGTTAATACGGAAATACCCGTGCTCAATAATGACAATCAACTGTGCCAACTGAAATCAACTAAGCCACAAACTCTTTACATCTTGGGAAATTGTCTCGTTCGGGAACAACAGTCACTCTTCTGGAGCAGTGCGTTCGCGGCAACCGTAACCTATGTCTGTTATTTGTGGATACTGGATCTGCGTTACACCTTTAAAAAATACGCCACCAAAGAGCTCTGCTGTAGACTTACTTCTGTAGAAAAGAAAACTAGCTCCGTTGTACTCTCAACAACTTAATTTGTCATAATTTCAAGATATCGCCAACCAGAGACAGTCAGCTTCGAATATTTTACTCAACGGTACAAAGGACTCTTTAGCTGACACGATTAACTCTAACTTAGAGACGATATTGCCCGTATCAAAATAGTCAATTATCTCTGTGAGAAACCCAATTCAAAGGATTTCAATACTGTGTTTTCAAGGTGGAACTTAGGACCTATACAGAATAAGTATGAGCTGGAAATGGGAGCAAACGGAATATTATTCTAAAATTTCTTGATAAGAGCTTCGGGATTTTCTGAAGCATCTAAAAGCGGAAGAGATCTAAATCTTCGTCGAATTTGGCTGATCAGCCAACCGAGAGGGAAGCCTTTCCAATGGTCGACATAATGGCTGTTCAATTTGATCATATATATATATAGAGTCTCTTCGTTATACTTGGCAGCAGTTTAGCATCTAGGTAAGAAACTTTTTTTTAACGAGGTGTTATTTCCATGCCTGACACGGGCATTGTTAATTTCGTCGATTTTGCCTCTCGATGTTCAACTTTTTTAGCATGACCTGAATTAGCAGATTGTGTCTTGATGTGGGTGTCCCGAAAAAAAAACACATGACCTTGACATGAAAAAATCGCCCAGTGTTCCATGGGATGTTTTTATGCAGGTAATCCTTGGCCTTCGAACTTTATCCCAAGTTTTAAAGCTCATTCAAATCTTTTTACGATTTAAGACATTGGCATATAGTTGGCGATGTTCATGTGGAGCCAACAAGCGTACTTAATATGTAAAATTTAATAGAAAAAATAAGATCAAAGTGAATGGCGGCCCAGTATACAACGGTGTTCGCTTTTGTCAGTTTGTTGGATCTAGAAAAAGTCGAAAGAGTTTTATTTTGGGACAATTTATGTACAAGATAGGACTTACTGATAAAATACTTGCTATCAGATGGAGCTTCTTTTTCCCATAAAGCGTTGTGTCAACTCGGTCATTTTATGCGATTTGTTCGATAACCGTTCAAAATTTGAAAGAAGTTTACCCTTAAACGTTTTTTTTTTTTAGGGTGAGGCCCTTTAAGGTTGTCTGTTTCTTCAAACATTAGAAGATAAAATAATTGATTTAGAGGGAAATTTTCAGTCTCTCACTTTAAATTTGAATAAATTATTTTTGCTAACAGGAGCTATAATTTATGAAATATGAATCATGTAAGTAGGTTCATTTTTCTCAGGTGTGCAAATGTTTCTTTCGAAAATGCAACTTTTTCTGCCATACGAGAGAACAGTGTTAGTGTTCAAAATCACCGATGAGTTCTCTTTCGAATGCCACAGAAAAGGATGTAGAGGTTGAGGTAAGCTATAGTTGATGGAACTTTTTTCCTGACAAAATGGCCACTGAATGTTTATATAGAGGTCTATGTAGGGGGAGGTCGTTTTTCGTGTCATACTAAAGCTTTCGGCGAGCTGAATCGAAATACTGTACATGTTCCTATATTCGAATATCAGCTTTCAGGAAAAAAATTCCGTTAGAAAGGCTGAATGCTTAGTATGGAGTTGTCCATGTAGAGAGAGGTTTTTTGCTGCTAATCGCTAGACGGTGACAAGCTGAATAAAACTGCAATATATGTCCTTATACATAAAACTAATATTGAGGCCTAAAATATCGAAGAACCAGTTTTTTTTTTGGATTGGTTTCTTGAGATCTTTGAGTTTCCTCTAAGTGTCAATTGAGAGCTCATAATAACTGATATGAAGTCAATTTTTTTATAAAAACATTTTCTGAAATATCAAAATATCTTTAATTCTAGTTTATCTTGTCGGCGCCAGTTCTCGATACTAATATATAAATCTCGAGATGTACAAATGCACCTTATATCTTATTTGGATGACACTGGAAAAAATATCTTTCGATAGAAGTCTGTATTGGGGAAATATTTCATGGTACCGATCGAAGGCTCTTGATGAACTGGGTTTAAACGCAATGTATGTTCATACGTCTAATTATCAGTTTCAAGATTGGAGCTCTTTTGGAGGACTGTTTGAATGGTGCAAGCCTAACATGGCGTTGCACGGGGGTCTTCCTGACACCAATTAATAAATAGCTTGACAGGGTGACCAAAAAATAATTATTATTATTACAATAATAATAGCGGTCAATCAAGAGAACTCAAACTCTCTTCTTTCATTTAAAGAACTACCTAGAGTTTGCCGTAAGAATAACGACCTAATTGTTTACGGGAACATGCTTTCGTGTGTGGCAGGTTACACTTCGCCAACTTCGAATTAAGTCCAACTATGAACCTTTCCAAAATCGATGCAACAAAATTCAAAAAAGATGGTAAAGTTGTGACATTTGACGCACTATACATCTCTGGCCAACCGATTCACCGAGCTAAGGCTGCTGATTTCTTATAACGGACACCGCTTTTCTCAGCATATTATTGAAAGACGCAAAAAGGCCTTGACAGTCTCGTCCTCAATACGCAGACGTCAGCGGTTGTAGTTCTCAAATGCTCTACGAACCTTCAGCTTCAAAGTTGCATTGGGGGGGTGAACATAATTTGGGATCTCACTATGGAAAATCTCGAGCAACTGAACAGGATAAAAGCTTCGTCCTTCAAAAGAGCCATGGGACTGCATCGAACAGCCTGCAACAAGCTTGTCTATTCACTGGCGGCAACGCCAATCCGGCAACTTTTCCATCGTTACTTCAATTTACCATCAACTCCAGCATTTTAAAAAGCCTGACAAAATAGGATCGGTTCTAAATTCTATCAAACGCGGGGTTATGACGGACAAGACCTCAACAGAACTTTACTGGTCCAATAGCTTTCATTACCGCCTACGCAGAGAACAAAGGCTTTTTACTTTTGATGAATTCTCTTGAATGTAGGCAGCCTTACAGTATGTATCGTGCATCTTGTGCCCGTAAATTCAATTGTTGTGCAGCTTGGCCCGG
Source organism: Varroa jacobsoni (assembly GCF_002532875.2). Classification (NCBI taxonomy): domain Eukaryota; kingdom Metazoa; phylum Arthropoda; class Arachnida; order Mesostigmata; family Varroidae; genus Varroa; species Varroa jacobsoni. Next base: position 5,294 of record NW_019214756.1, read on the forward strand.
CAGTAAACCCAATAATTATGGTGAATTTTTCAATAATTGTTAGGTCTTATGTGTGCAGGTAAATCCGAAATCGTCTATTTCCAGCACATCTTAGTTCTAGTTTGTTATGTTGTATATGTATCCTAATAGATCAAGTATTATAATTTAAGTATATGCATATAGACACGTTGATGGCTACATAAGCGCAAAGCGATACACTGTAAAGCGTTCGTTTTGGTGGCACCGGTGGGAAGTAGACATTTTTAACAGTTGGTTCGATTTTCAGTGTCAGATGATCTCCGCTAGGTGACCTAGGCGAAAAATTCGAGTTTAATGCACTATCCAGAAGCCGTTGAAGAACAGCGAAGTCGCCATCTTTCACTGTTTTTTTTTATCTCCATGAAAAAATATTTCATGCTGATTGTGTGATAGGTGCGAGACCATATACTGGGAAGGTCAGACACTTACCTCAGGTACAGTCCATCGCTTGGGCTCTCTCTTGTTGAGTTCCACCAGAAGCGACCCCGGTTGCTCAAAAAAAGTATGACTAGTACTCTTGCAAGCAGACAACGCATTGGTGTACTCTAAATGTCGTAAGGATCATCGAGGTGCACAGGAAACCAAGAGGCACCTGATGGCACTTTCCGGCCAAAAGAATTAGGGTTAGGGCATCTGCGAACGTACAGGAATGCGTGTGTCAACTCGCGGAAAAAATCAGGTAAGTACATTTTCGTTTTTATTCCATCTCTGCATCCACGATAAGAAAATGGTAAGCATTTGGCCTATTGGATATAGGGAACACGGCAGGGGCAACTACGAGCACTACCGTGACAATACGGTATATGACAGGACGACAGAGTTCTTCGTTGTGCGGGCCTATAGCCACGGGCTACATTGAAAGCCGGAAGTTGTATGATTTGTTACCCGGCTTTGGAAACAGAAGAATAATAAGAGATGCTATGGGTCTGGACAACGCAGTATGAGGTCGAACACATTAGACACTAGGCGACATCGGCCGGAGGATGAGGACATCCTGCGAGATAAGTAGTTTTGTAGTGATAAGTCAATTATTAATACATAAATAAATACACGTCTACGGCTATATAAGCGCAGAGCGGGCGGCTACAATGCGTCCAGCGACAACACTAAGCTAGCCTGCCTCAATATTTTATTATACCAGTATGTACGGGCGAATAAACAAGTTTAACTGATTAAACTCATATAATTGATTATACCCGTAGGTCAATAAAAACTTGACATTAACATTCACCAAATTTTGCCCACCTAGCTAAATTTCAAGAGAGCTTTGGATAAACTATTAAACGGAAACCCTTGGAAGAAGGGCTGATCCACTTTGCAATGCTCAAGTAGCACTCTCTATATGGCAAAAAATATTCATCATCGGTACGGTATGTCCGTTTTGCTCTAATTGAAGAGTAATACGATTGCAAAGGTTTCGTCTTGTTTTGCACAAAGGACCCTTTGGGAATGAAGTTACTTACCACAATGAGATTTCGAAGTTTTACGAGCCCTATAAATCGTAACCTTATAGGTTCACTGTTGTGAAAACTATTCCTTTATAGCCGGTTGATCTAAGTATGAGAGTAAGTATACCGTATTGTTCGGAGAAGCCTTTGAGATAGCATATGTCGGATTTGCTTTTATTTGAAAGTGAAAATGCTTTTCGGATTTTCTATGTGTCTTAGATAGTTCATGTCTCTATACATTTTAAATGACCGACGTACATTTAATAGAAGAAGTATATCTATAAGCTTAAATTTTGTTAGAAGGCCATATGCAAAGCAGGTTTTATGCATGAATCTGGAGGCATGAACTTTAGAGTGACTAATTGTTTCGTCAGACAACGAATCACGGATCCCGACCACGAAGATCTATCCTGAGAAACAGAACCGGTGCAAAGCAACTACCCAGGGCTAATCTCTAGAGATACCATCTTCTCAAAAAGGATACGACTGTCAAACACAGAACAAATCAAAATTGGTACACTATGTATAGCGGCGTAGAGCAGTTGTGGGACTGAAGTGTGAGACACGATAGATAAAATTAGAAGTGATCGTAAACCTTTCACTTGTAGCACTAATAGTATATAAAAAAAATAGTAATAATGAATGAAAAATGCTAAACTTTCCTTTAAATTCCTTCATGCATTCGAGTTGCCATGATCCTTTTACCAAGGTTAAATAAAAACACTTTCGAACATATAAGCAGAATACAGACAAAAGCGAAAGTACGTTGTAGTAGGGATGTGTTTGCAATCAAAGCCTTTGAAAGTTGTTTAAAAAAACAGTGCTATACGCCACAATCATCGGGAGTTTCTTCTGCTTTTTTGCATTCACATTCAGTTTATCGGAATTTTTGCGAACGATTACCCAAAGCTGTCATTCGGAAACCCTTCCGAGCGTCGTGCAACTCTTTGTTACCACAACGTAGATACACGACGACCTGCACGTCGTGTATCTACGTCGTGGGTAAGGTTTAAGCTTTGCTTAAACAAGACCAGGTTTCGATTTTCTATCCTTGTCCGTACATTTTACATAGTAATTCCGATTTACGTTACGAACTATCTGTACTTCGTTGCCACCGTAACAGCACTTCTATTTTGTCAAGAGCGTTTTCTGTCTCAACGACTATTTCAATGTCGTCACTGCTTGACTCTGATTGACAATCGCAGTGCTTTTTACCGTGTATTTCGGTTATGTTATCCAATTACGGTCCATGAACTCAAGATGGACCTAAAGCTCATAACTGACATAAAGTACATAGCTCACCAAGTCGACATGGTCGTTACTGTTTGGAGATCTTCTAAGCACATAAAATAGCCTCTTTAGTAAAGAAGTAACATTGTACCTATCTTACTGAGTTTATGCTAACTCAATTTAAGCCGCACAAGTAGGTGCGGTAATTAAAGTTCGTTTCATTATTCAATTCCAGTCATTTGAAAAAAAACCTACCTATTTTTATGTCCGTAGCTCCCAATATATCTTAAAAAAATATTGGAAGCCAAGGAGGAATCCACCCTGGCTTGAGCTAGCATAGCAACCGACCTAGAGAGACCTGCTAGAGGGTTTAAAAAGGCACAATACACGCGGATGTCAACACGGCATTGGTATCCCAGCTTTCCGAAAATCATTACATTCATTGCTTCTCGAAGGCGTCAACTTCTACTATGATGCACGCCTTTATGTCTCACATTACGCAGAACCGAACGGAGACATTTAGCCCAGCTCTATATATAAATGTATACAATATTCTAGTTAAATAGGAAGTACTTCAATGTTAATTTCTTGTAAATTGACGTTTTGTCCCGATCGTCATCCTCCTCGAACAAACGGTTAATCCTAGAGATCTTGAATCGACAGTTGATACATAAACGTTTCGTTTATTGTGTCCGTCCTCTCGCAGCTCTGGCAAATGCCGCGAGCTGGCACTAAGCCGATTAGCAAACTACCCTTCCCGCTATTTCATTCTTCACAGCCGCCTCCTATCGATGAGAGAATATGAAATATGTGGCGTATTCGACGCCCACCATCTAGAACAGTGCTTGTTCATATGTATCTGCCTTGCTCCGTCTCGGCTGACGCTGCTGCCTCTATTAGCTTCACTATTGCGTCGAGCATTGCGTAGTAGTAATTTACCCCACTGCAAGTCGCACAAGCCCTTGGCAACAATTTTCATGGAACCTCCTTAGATTCTAATGGCCACCAGCTATACCCATCAGCCACACAGTACTTGTGTACTGCACTATATCTTCCCCATTTTTCGCCTAAAGTAATTATGTGAGCTTTCTTGCCACTAAGGACGTCTGCTCTGTGTTCGATCTTTCCCAGTGCCCGACAGAGGTGGGAAATGTCCAGCAGTGACCGCGCATTACTATTTGTTGCGGTTCGCAAAGCCATTCCTTCTTTTTTCATCTAGATTCCCAACTCTCATAGTTAGCTCGCGACTGTTGCTTTTCTGCACACAATAGGAGCTGCCAAAATATGGAACAAACCCACAGACCCACCGAACTTGTTAGATTTCCCCTAGCTAAACCCAGCATGCGATTCTTCATAGAGATTCTAATATTAGTACTAAGGCTTAAAGCGGATAATATACACCTGACGTAATGTACACACTTTTCGGTCGTCAATGAGTACAGGAACACGGCTAGTGCCTCAGCTAGTGCTCATGGGTCACAATGGGCTTCAAATATCAATTTGCTACGGGAGTCCGCCTCGATTGTGAACAGCTTTGGTTACAAAGTCTTCCGAACGATGGAAAAAGACATTTACTTCCGTCGAAGTATGACATAGCGCCTTCAAGGAACGACGAAGCTGAAAAAAATGAGGCTGATTTGCACACTTCATTATGGACTTAGCCGATGTTTTAATTTGCTGAATGGCTCATAACAACGACAGAAAAAACTTGCGCGTAAAATTCTATACAGCCGACTAGAAGACTTTTTATTTGAGAATGTCGGTCATTAGTCCTACGTTTGCATTCTATTATTTAGCTATATAGTTATTAGATTAGAAAAGTCAGTGTGGATGGGCATCAGCTACGAAATGTCCGCAGTGAAAGTTCCTGAGATTCTAATTTATTGTTGGGACATCGTCAGCAAAATAAGCTATCACGAACCCCGAACTTGAAGTTTCATGTGCAACACTTGTTTGTTAGATATTAAAGTGAACATACCAAATTTTTAGTTTTAACCTCATTTCCAGTGAAAAAAACCGTTTCACTAACCTATCACCTATCACCTATGCCTATTTTAGCAAATCGTACTACTCTAACGTAATCACCGCTATGCACAATACTGCTGTGCTGGTAGGTTTAAGCGACCCTCAATCTACTGTACAGTACCGAAATAACCATAGCAAACAAGGATTAACGTCAAAACGTCGCAAGGTCTCTAAATGAAACATCGAACCAATCTCTGCAGCGCGTCCTGCCACAACGAATTCGTCATACCAAACGGACGTATACACACAAACGTGCATACAAGATGAACTGAGTAGAGCTATGTTTTGACGACATTATAACGTTAACAAGTACGTGGTTAGATTCTCTCGTAATGGCAGCTACCGACTAGCAGGACCAGACAGCGCCAAAATTCCGGACAGGGAGAAAAATTACCCTCTTTCCTCTTGTCTCATCTCACGCTCTTCTCGTATGTGTACGTATACGTATGTCTATATATATAGAAGGCTAACATATGATCGTATCTGTTGAGAAATATACAAATGTTATGGTTATATACATATACAGCACGCGCTCCAATTAAAACACGTACCAACTAGGGAATAACCGTTACCAATATCTAGAACTACTGTGCATAATAATGACATAATATTTAAATAGTTACCGCCAAAAATCTGTCTAATAGTAGCACTATAGCCACTTTCAGTGGCAAACTTGGCGGACGCGTGGGATTCGCCCTTTGACTATCTTGCTGTGCATTTACGTGAATCGACTCCTTCACCTTAGACTCTACCAAACGTTTATTATAAAATACAGTAATAGTTATTTCGTATAGACAAATATCGTTTGCGTTACTTAACGTAGTCTTTGTTCATACGTAGTATATACATACACAGTTAACCTCTTACAATATAGGTCGTAATTCAATTTCTCTGATTCAGTGGATCTATTCGTAGCATGTATCTACCTACAGTTGTCTCGCTTCGCGTGTGCTCTTCTCTACTTTAATGTCCTACCGTAATATCTGATACATGGTATAGCTAACTGCCAATAGAGACTTTTGGAAGATGACAAACCTGACGCCTCTACCGGCTCCTTGTTACAGTTTTTCTATGTTATATTCATTTTGCTGTCCCGTTGTAAAGCGTTGCTTATTCCGCTCTACTCCCAGTACATCACCAAAGCTTAATTTTCAAAAATTTAGATCTGTTACATCAAATGAAGACTGACATGTAGACAAGGCTTAAAAGTTTTTTTATGTTTTTTTAAATAAATAATCATATGTGTTATATCGAATTCGTTTAAATGATGGGACGTTGCCAATACTTGAAATTTTAGTTTACATCTTGTTAAATTTTTACGGAAATATACTTCGAAGCTGCTGTTTTAACCATATAATTGCTTTGCTGAAAAATCACTTGAAGGAAAACTCGAAAGGCATTTTCACTGTATTATCACGTGGGCGAGACAAACATCTCAATACGTTCTCGATCATTTTCACGCGGAGCTATCCGTTTTTGGTATAGGCAGATGTACAATATTTTCATTCATACTTCCAACTGAACGATCCCTTACGCAGTACGCCATGTCAAGTCTCGCCCTTCACAAGGAATTTTCATCGCTAGAACTTAGATTTGGGTATAGGGCCATACAACACATTCAGCTTGGTGAGTGCTTTCTACTGGAGTATCACGAACGATTCCCTTCTACATAAACCTCCATTGAAACATTAGGTTATTTTTTTGTCGGAAGGAGAAATCTTTGAGAAAATCCCAATTTTACCCTACTCTAGCCCCTACAACTTCCTAGCGGACATGTACAAGAAATTCCTGCGCAAAAATATCTAAAGAAAATAAATATCGTAGCAGTTTTCCCAAATTCACGTTGCTATTTAGAAAATCTAGAAAAGCAAGCTTCCGCGATAAAAAGAATATTCACTTAATCAGCTTCATCTTGCGCTCAGCTCTTCTGTGCCCGTACCTGTTTTGTTGTTAAATACATGATATTCATCTATATAAAGGTAGAAGGCAACTCATAGTAGAAATAACCTGGAGTGGCGACTAGTTGTTAAACTATAATTCTGGTGGACATAAAACCTAATAGCTAGAATAAATTTTAAGCAGTTTTACGTACAACATATGTCGAGGACACTTGTTCACGTAACACAATTCTGATAGAAACGTACATCGATATTGTTGATGATATACTAGTTTCCTAAAATAATTTGGCGTTTATTTGAAACGTAAAAAAGAGCAGGAAGCTGTTCCTGCGGTTTACAGCATATGTATGTAATTAACATTGCGTTCTATGGGTACAAACCTGCCGACCTCGACCCTTGCCAGTATGGAAAAGATACGGGATTTTTGAAAAATTTTGATATGAAGCCGGCCTCAAGGAGTGGCGTAAAAACTAGAAAGGGACATTAGGATAGCCGCAAGAGATAATTCGAATTTATTATGGGATGTGTTTTTTTGTTTGAAAGTTCTATAAAGGAAACACTAGGTGATAAGGACTAGGTAATCGGAGCCTTATCTCTTAACACCGTCAAGCGTCTACAAATTATTCTGTCTTTGACCTGGATTGGTAAACCTAAATCTCACGCCTGTTGAAGTCAAACGCTTATTGATGGCTAATTTTAGAATTTGTGTATGATGCTACAACCGATGGTCGTCAGTTCCTAGGATTACATGCAAAAAACTATGATGGGAAATCTATTGAAAAAGTACGCGTAGTAAATAAACGTATAAGAGAAAAATTAAGAACAGTGGTCCCGGCGGAATATTATCCAGTATCTGGAGTTGAGGCTAGAAAGACATAGGTCTGTCAAGCCAAATCGTGGGAAAACAACATAAAATACATTTACATAAAAGGAAAACTATCATACTTAACTCCTTAGCGGTTAGTGGCGTCTATTATGCGTACCATAAAATTGTTGTGATAGTTGCCTCTAGCTATCATTTGGTTGAACGAAGACTAGCGGGGAATTTCACTGGAAACTGATCTTTTGCAAGCTGTCTCGCTAGATAACTACGTCGGAGCAGGATCGGAGTGATAAATGCCTAGGCCAAATCCCACACTGTCGATTCAAAATCAAATTTGGAATATGACTATTCAATATAACTAACATTGTATTGTATGTACGGCCAGTATTTGTACTGCATTACTGCCTTCTCTTAGCGAGCACGGTTTTGGCCTACAGCGGTAAGTTGGTTGGACTATCAATTGCATATACTGTATTAGTATAAAAAATATTTAGCCGGTTGTTAGTTATATTGCATACATCTAATATGTAGACATATGTTGTAAATATTTACCAGAACTCAGACATGGGTCTCTGTGTCTATATTAATAGTATTCTTTATCCGCAATCGCTTGCAAGGCCGTCGACCTCAGCAATGAACTAGTTCCATCACGAGCCGTCCATTAAGAACCGCCATAATCTGAGATCGGTGTGTACAGAATATTGCCGTCTGGCAGAACGATTGAATAGGATTTCTACTGTCAACAACTAACAAGATTATAACAAGCCAATGAAAATGTAGATCCGAACTGGTGAAGAGGAAACCTGTTTCCAGGACGACAAAACATGACCACATACATCTTTAGCTATCCGCCGAAAATTGGATGGGAAATTCTTATCGCGTGCTGATATGACCTGGACCATGCACTATCCGACTGTCACCTGCCGCGGTCCCTATAAGGCCTTAAGAGTGTCAATTTAGCTTCAAAAGAAAAATAAAAATCTTTTGTCGAAAGTTTTCATTCAAAAACCACAGCTCTACACTGAAAGGTATTAGCAAAAAAAAAAAATATGGCGGGAAACCGTCAGTTACAATAACGCGTATTTATATATGTTTCATTATTTTGTCTTGGCTTGTAGCTTTGTCTGAAATGTTTTCTATCCCCGCTAGTCTGGTTACCGTTTCCATTAGTGCTGCCGAACCCAGAGCTGAATGATGCATGTATCCGTGGTGATGGCTATAATGGAAAAGTTCGTTTATGGGAATGCAAAAGACAATAACACACACGGAGCTGTAGGAATTGCAGACGAGGGTACAGGCATGGCCAAATCGGTGTGGTATTAATGGTTCGATATAGGACCCGCAATGGCCGATGTTGAAGACAAGCCTAGTGGTAAGGAATACATCTCCATTTGAACAGCTCCCTTTCTTCCCGGAACAAAAGTAGTTGTCTGTTGCGATAGCAGCTAACGAGCAGACAGAAGCAAGATTTGTATTTGCTGTGTGTTTACTTAACAAGTTACGTTTTTATCAAATAATCCCAATGATATTTACCAGCGATCAACGAGACGACACACCCAGTGGAACAAATCGTATTATTTAGCATCACATGGCAATCATAAGTTGACAACTCTAACCATAACAGTATTTTTCATTAAATGATCCTTTCGATTGCTTTGGGTTGCCGCGCAAGGACACTATGGTATCGAGATAATAAATATAAATCAGTTCAATCCTGGAGTAAACCGATTTACACACTCCACTATATTTATTCTAAACCAATCAATTACTCAAAATGCACAGGTCAAATTCTAAAATAACTATTTGCTCTAAAAAAAATACTTTGTTTTTCAGAAATTCAGTATCCTTATTCTTTGGCCTCCAAAAAAATTGAAGGATTCCCCCGACGGCTATATGCCGCTACAAGCGAATCCGTCGGACTTCGAACGTAGATACTAGCTAGATTAGAATTACTATTCTTTTTTACAATATGTATTACAGGTTCTCTTCCCTTTGTTACTGACTTAGCTCAAGTTCTGGACGGCCTGGACGTACCTACCACGCAATTTCTCTATCCATTGTTTCGAAAGGTAAATTGTATTCTTTTTAAGGGCCCACAATTATACGAACCTAATCGGCAAAATAGTTAGAATGAAGCCAGCATTGAATATTCCTTTGTACAATCTAAAAACTAATTGACGCATGACGATGAGACATGGCGTCGTCAATAAATAACGAAACTGTGTGCTTTCGGTTGCTGTGCTAACGGCCCATAAATCTCCTAGGAAAATCGAAATGGCGGGCTGCATTCATTGTTTCATTGCTCTTTATGGCGCCCGTACGTTTTAAATAGGTTTTTCGTAGATTAGGGTTGCATTCCACGTATTTCCTAGTGGCCTTGAGTCAATTCAACAGAACCTATTTCCTTATTCAGTTTCAACATTTCTAGTAATTGGGCTGTAATTTTATCGCTAAGTTTTGGCCGACCGATATAGATTCTAAGCTGTGCTTTCGCAAAAAGCTTTTTTGATTTGGCATTACATTTTTGTACTTTCGGTTCCGACATCTGGTCAACACTCCAATCTTCGTTCTTGGAACGTTTGCACAATTTATGCACTTTAATTTCACCTAAAATCTCCTTGCCTAATATCTTCACTGATCTTCAGGTACAAAAATAGTACCACTGAGCGTTAGTTTTCAGGACTTACACGTACGTACACGCTACTGAGCATCTTACCTATGGCTGTCCAAGATGTTTGCCAATCAGCTGACGTCATGGGAGAAAAAAACGACCGTGATGTACTAATGCAGTTCACACACGTTTATCTATTTACGATTATGTAACTACAGCTTTATCCGAAACATGTCATCATTGACTGAACATTTATTTCGAATACAGTATAGTATAAACCGGTTTTTATCAAGCGGCAGTATAAATTTACGAACAAATGACGTATCTAATGGCGCTGAATATCTATTCACGACAAGCCTTTGCTGTTGCGTGCATTTTTTTTTGTCTGCCTGGTAGTACAAGTTGCCGCAGTGGAACAAGCTATCCATGACACAGATGGCGGCTGGAATTTATTTGTTTTAAATAGGCGTCAAGCGGAGAGTTCTGAAATGAGTGCTTCAGGGTAATGAGAGCCACTTGGTACTGAATCGTACTTTGACTAGAATCAGCTTCATAACGACTGAATAATCCTCGTTCAATCCTCGTATCCTTGCGAGGCGGGCTTGTACTGTGATAGTTACGGTTGTGGGTACGTTTATAGTTTTCTAGAACGGCTTCGATTCGTAGTTGCAGTCTATGAAGGGTAACTTCTGACCATGGCGGATGAGTACTTGTTCGTAGAAAATATGAACAGGTGTCGTTATAGCGGATATTTATGTATCAGATATGTACGTCACTGGCTCTAGTTGGTCGTGAAACAGTATTACTTTTTGGGCAGTAAGAAGTTACTGTGAAGATAATATGATCAATTACGTTACGTGTGATAAATGGAATCAGGCGGATCAGAACGTAGTTCCAGTAGTTTTCGTTAATAACCAGCTATTTCATTAAAAATATTTTTTTGTGGTTCGACGATTGGCTGCGCTTCAATGTACGACTGTTTGCATTTTTACCTATTACTAAAGCGTACTACATAAAATTTCATAAATTTTATGCTTTCGATGAGAAAGCGTACCTTGTTAACGAATAAGTTTACACCACCTAATTTATGACGACGATCAACTACACTGAAGGTGTTCAGTATAATAGTGCTCTGGATGTCTGCACAGTAGTAACTTGACTATGTACCGTCATAACAGGCTTACATTAGTGCGTTTTTTGTTTCTTTTTTTCTACACGATTCACACTTCTCCGCGCATTTACCTACCTGGATGAGTGTGTGCTTTGGAGTTCCATTTGATGGGTCTACGATTCGTTGTTTAACTGGCGCTCTCTCTCTCTCCTCAGTCACGTATGCTATTAGATGACAGTGGCTCTCATAACGTATCGCAGTTCTATAGCAGAAATAGCCTTATTACTCGAAAAGAAGAATACATGCGATAGGAACTCCTAATATCCATAGCGCTTCGATGCTGAGCCCCACTGTCGCCACCTACAGCCAAGATCGTGTTAGAAGGAAATAAAGCGTTAAGTCAACAATAGAAAACAAGCGAAGGAGTACACAGCCACAGTTTCCACGGTAAGATAACTGTGGGTCGGTTGATACCTACTTGGTCAATCCCAGACTTCAGACAGCCTTGCCTTTTAGAAGGCCACTATAGCATGGCTCAAGCACGAATAGAGCTCTACCACCGTATTAAATATTAATTGCAGAAATTAACAAAGGAACCGAGCTAAAATAGTATAGATGAAGCGCTTTGCACGTTAGAGGTGTAATACAACGATAAAATACAAATGATTCGGAGATAAAGCGCGTGAGGTTAATGGTAAAGGTAATGCGTAATTTGCCTAATTTCGAATTCAACAATTTGCTCTTGACATTTTCTTGCCTTAATATGGTTCTCAAATGGTTTTGCTTCGAACCGAACATAATTAGCTATATGCTGTCCGATTCTGGCCCTCCTTTTTTACCTTCGGCACAAAAATGTGCGAAAAATACAAAACAGTACTCTTTATCGTGTATTGTGTATATAATAGGTGATTGAGATTGAACGAGACGAAGATCAAGTAGTTTTAATGGTATGTCCGCGATAACCAAACAAGTTAAAGCTCTCGACTGACTGTCCTGCTTCCGTCAATATTACATTACTCTTGGTTAGGTAAAAATTAAATCTTATATATGGTGGCGTGCTATATCGGATAATATGGAATATCATTTAAATTGGGGTAGATGAGTCTGTGGTTGGCGATGGTTCCTTTGGACAGTGAGGTCAGAAATATTCGATATAAGATAAAGCTTGAGGACGAACAGCCGACAGCAATGGCCCGGAATCATCCGGATTCTGACAATGGTCGAGGCACAGGTCCGTCCGTCGTACGCCGATGATCTCATCTGCAATGATCTGGAAATAGCAGCGAGGCCGACATCACCCCGAACCAGTATCTTCTTCTCCAGCGGTTCGTCGGCTAGTGTTATTTCGCTTAGACACGTTAATTTTTGACTGCTTTCGACCGTATTGAGAGCTATGGGGAAATGTGGCTTTTCTGTTGAAGATTTTTTCTATTAGCCCAGACTGACTACTCGAGACGGGCTGCACTTTGACGAGAGGGAAATTTACATCGCCGCCGAAGGGCCATCGAAATTTCTGCGTTGTTCCAACGTAAGCCTTCAAAAAGTTGCGCTTGAAGCGTGCATGAATTCTTTTAAAAAAATCTTATAGATATAAAATTCTCAAAGCACGTAGACGTGGTATAGAAGTATTCGTTGGGTATTATATTTTTTTATGAAAACAGTCCCATAGCTTTTTCAATGTGACGTTACCTGTCATGATGCCTATCTGCGAGTCTAAATCTTTTTTCGGGATATCTAAAAAACGCCTGGCTTCTTCAACATATCGGAACCTTTCAACTGTTGTTTATCTTCCGAGTGGCGTCAAGATCAGCCTCTGAACGCAGATCACATATTTTAAAATGTTATATATGGTGTATGAACATTGAGGAGAAGTATAAAGACAATATTGCAAAGAATTTCCATTTACGAGCTTCATGCCTACATTTGATTGAAAAAAAAAGGTAAGTTTAGCCTTACCAGCTACTAGAAAGTTATTGCCGAACATTCCAACAGTATGCAAAACAATCAAGTCATAAGCAAATCAAGTGCCCATCGCGCTTAAAGACGTAGTAAATTAAACAGTTGCATTTCATCAATGGTACATGTTATTAATGAAAAAAAAAAAAAAAAAAAATTACGAATGGCACGAAAAGTGTCGACAGGATGCAAAATATTAGTTGCGATCAGGACAGCTTGCAAAATTTAAGTTTTATTAGGAAAGTATTCTCCTTTATATTTAGAAAGTTTTCCCGCATTATTCCGGTTCCATATTCTTCACTTAATTTATTGACTTATATATTCCCGCGTTTATAGCTTTCTTTTTTAAAACGATGCGTAACGAACTCATAAATATGTCACGGTATCATTAGGTAGCAGCGATGAATGCGCCTGCACGCCTATAAGGGTTTTGTTGAGTAGGCATGGACTGATTACTAAGTGCCACATTATAGATAATCCTAGACAAAATGAAGGTTGCCCTTTAGAGCTGGACACGCTGAGTCTATTGTTATCGACACGTATCTCAATTCAGTAGCGGCCTGTGTGTTTCAGCGGCTCTTAATAGAAGGTCGCGTGACAAGTCACTGTTTCGATATCGACGTGGAAAAAGAGCCACCGATGAATGCATCATCTACCTCTATGCTTCGGGTTTTACTGCATTAAGAACTCACTTGCACTTCTCAAGCTTAATTAATCACCTATATTTAAAACAGTTAAATCTTGTTTTTACCCACGCTTAATTTTCTCAAGTAATTAATTTATTAATCAATCAAGTTAATTTTCGCAAGTAGAGCAATGACTCATAGTGATCTTCTGTTAACACTCTTTTATTTATGACCTTTATTGATAATCCTAACCAAATGTTGTTTACGAAGGCCAAAGTAGACCGGCAGTCCTAAATATGATTTCTTAAATACTACCCATACTTGATAATAAAGAATATATATTTTTATATATAAGAAATAAATATTTAGGTTTACTTGTGGAATTTTTAGAACTCTTTTTGGTGCAGGTTATCAGCTTTGATGTTTGTTCGAATCATTTAAGTTATACGCTACGCTTGTCTTTTATGTTAAAATAATGCATGTAAGCAAAAAGACTATGTGTTATTATCATATAGTCACAAAAAAATAACTAGGCTTTGATTTAGTGAACTGTACATTGCAGTCACCTGTAATACCCATTTTCACTGAATATATGCTAATTTTCGATTTAATCATATTTTAATAGGACATCTGTGAAGTGTATTCTTCCACAGGCTTATCGGCATTGTTAAGCGTTCTGAGAAATCTCTATGGAATACGTCCTGATTTTACGGTGTACCTTTAAAATCAACCAGTGAGTGATACTCATCTATTCAGATTGCGTTCGAACACTTGAAACACCTACATTTATAACAAGCTGGTATAGTAAACATCATATGCCGTATGTACAACGGCTTTGCGAGCTGGGCTGAAGCAAGGTCATAAGACGGCTTCTGAGATAACTCATAATACCATTTAAGATCAATGATTGTAGTATACGTTATGTTACAGCCGTTTCTCGGTTTGTTACCGAGTCAGGCTGTCCAGCGATTGAACTTAGAAGCAGCGAGAAGCGTGATACAGATCACAAGGTTGTCTATGTCTAGTACAAATACAACATTCATCAGGTTCATGAAGTCCTTGTGTCCTGCGTAGACGATGGCAGGAACCGTGAACCAAACACCGTGGTACTACCTGTCTGTCGGACCAGCCGAACACCTCTAAAATAACAACACATGAAACAACAGCCGACTAAACATAGTTTTTTTTTTTTTTTTTTTGTTTAAATATAGGCTACCGGTTACATAAAAGAAATATATTCCCTAATACTCCCCTATATATAATTCCCTAACTAATACTCAGTAGTAGAAAATCGACTGTCGCTGACAATAACTCGTGATGTGCGACTATAGTTTATAAACTATGGTATGCTGTAAAATACAGATACAAAAACAAGGGCTATGACCATAATTCGAGCGGTCGTGTTCCAACGTTCACCACATCTTAGGCCACTTAAACGCGGTAACAAAAACAAGATAACAAAGAACATTTATACGACTGGATTGCAACGTTCGTCGGATCTAGTGAAGAAAAAATGTGAAAGTCGTGTAGTGCTAAATCGTAGGATACGTCTATGTAGGAGACGAATGGACTTAGACTAACCCATTTAAAAGACTCGTTCGTTTCAACAGCACCCGCGGGACCCACCGTACATTTCGATCTAGGCAGTTGAAAAAGAGGCGTGTGCGCCCAGTTCCACTGCGTTTTCTGTCCGCCTGCCTATTGTACGCAGTTCCTTTACAAACACTACATCTTAACACTTTCTGTTTCAACTTCTCACATTTGATGATGCGCCATTGTAAGACGACAAGCGCGTTAAGGACCGTTGAGACGAACTCTTAGCTGGGAAACAATTTGAACTTTAGTATCAATTTATATTTAATAGGAAAGCTGGTCGATCAGTTGTGTGTTACCTCACGAAAAAGCTAATCGATTACGATTTCGTTGGCATGCCCAACAAAGTAAACCTTTAACACTGGTGAAACCGAGATCTTGGGAAGCTGTGCGAAGACGGACTGTGAACTTTATTAGCCTCGTCAAAGGTTGTTTATGAAAGCGCCTTCCGTTTCCTGAAAGTTACAACTAACAATAAGTAAGAAACATAAATTACCTGACCCTATTAAGCTACGCAACGACCAGTAAATAAAAAGAGAGCGGATAAGGACAAAATTTAAGAGCTAAGAGAACGGCACGGTGCAGTAGTCCTATCGAGGCGACATTGCTCGCTTCGTCACACTGCAATTCACTGGCCTAACGATGTAGCCGGTCCTATTTTTACATGCCATATAGACATCATGCTAAGTGATAATTCAAGTTACATCTGGATTGTGCTCGTTGGTTTGACCATGCAGTCAGTCTACGCCGTCGAGGAAAATATTCAATGAACGGACACAGTGCACTCCCCATTTAGGAACCTATAAGTTAACGACATCTGGCCAAAGTGCAATGGACAGTCGAACTGGGCCGCGTGAGCTACCCATCTCATCAGGGAGATGTGGTTTTCGTTTGAAATAAAGTTATTAGTGAAAGTGCACCGCTCTCTTACGGCAGTCGCGTATCGGCGTACGCAGGCCAAATTTATCGGGAACTTTGGATATATAAGAGTGTACATCAAGCACATTTTGAAGCCGATATCGTCCAACGCGCTTCACCTCGCTGTGTTACTAGTACTGTACCAGGGCATACGTCCGAGGGCGTAAGTGAGCTTTGACAACGTGTTAGGTCATGATATAGGTTCCAAGATATTCGCGGTACCGCAGCTTTCATAATTATTAGGTTAAAATATAAGTACTTTCAGTTTGATTTGATAGATTCGTTCTCTTTTATCTCTCTGCTTTGGGTTTATATCTTACCATCAACTGAAAATGCTCTCTCCCATTGGGTTTTAACTGTACGATGCACGGAACGTCGAGTTTAGGCTCGAAAGATCGACATTTCAGAATGCATATTCAACACATATTTTATTTAGCTTCTTGCCGAGGTTATTTAGCACGATATATTTAGGCCATATCGACGGCTTTAAAATCGAAACGACTGCTCAAAACTGAGTATTCGACTGCAGAATTCGAGAACGGCATCTCAGAAGTGGGGAACGCACGCCGCCCGCGTCGACTATCTGAGGACCGATTAAAGGCCGGCGTAAAATTTGCAAATTCGGCGAGACAAGTATGTACACTATGAACTGAGTTACGACCACAAACAAACGCGATTTTTGTTTGCTTGTCAATAGCACATCAGAATCGAGCAATACGCAGCCATAAGATAGATCTTAATTCCACCGCCGGCGACAAGAAGTGGTATCTCCACATGGCAAAAACTGTGAGTGGGAGGTCCTTTTACGTCTGCCCTATTTTCCAGACTTCGCTTCGATGAATCGTCATCCTTTCTGGTTACTGTCAAATAAAACTACTAATAGTTCACTTGAGAGCAAGCTGGGTCTTAGGAAGCTGACTGGCCAAGTTGCTTGACACCACAGAAAAAGATCTCCAGCGAGAAGGAATTTATAAATAAATTGGTTGACATAAATAAGCAAAAAAAAATTGCGGAGAGTATCGGCGAATAAATAATAGATTAATCTGTTGCTAGATTTCCAAATAAAAAGTTATGTTTCCTGTTACAAGCCGTTAGACAAATCGAATTAGCTCACGTTCATGGTCGCGCTTAATGCGTCCTTCATTCAACATCGAAAATGGGTACTCGCCTGATTAGGCGCATTGATCTCACCAACGGTAAGATTACACACAGGACATGGTTTCTCCGCAAATCTAAGGCCGATTAGTGTGGGTACACAGATGGATTTTGTGTAAAACATTGACAGGCAAGCAAAGGAGGGTCTGAAACTAGTCTCACTCAATAGATACCTGCATTTGAAACGAAATATACCCTTGAATTCTTTGTTTCCAGATGATTATTTTTGGATAGTTTGTTTAAAATACTTCAGACTTTTTGGCCAATGTTTAACAATCTTTATCTCAAAATGTAGCTATTACAGAACTTTTGCTGGACCTACAATACCCGACACGTCAATTTCAAACTCCAAACCCTAGATAAAATTAAAAAGATTTCAATAATTCTGGAAAGCAAAGAAGAGCTTTTCAACTGTGTATAACATCCGATGAAAGCTTTGAAAAAGCGTTCCATAAACAGAAATAGCCATTATGTAACCATTTGAAGACCTAATATTAATATGATTGTTGTGCGGGTCAAAGTATTGTGCCCCTTTCCGAGTCGGCCTGTCGCGAAATCTCCAGGACTGCAAAGTAGAATACCTCTCTACAAACGATGATAATTGTGCTTACGTCCTCGACCTCCGTCCCGATCGGGCTCTCTCCTACCATTATCCGCTCCATCCCACGTTTATCCACACACTGCCGCCAAGTTGGCATCTCTTAGAGATCTGGTAGTGACTCTCCGAACCATTGATTAGAGAAAGCTAAGTGACTTGCCCGCACAGAAATTGAGGGCGAGGGCGCAGAAGTAGAAGAGGGCGAGAAGAACGCCAAATGCGATATATATCATAGGTATCATATATAGACTGGCTAGAGAACATCTTAAGCTAACTTCGTCTCCGCTCTTTCTCATACACTCGCTTAGATTAGCGATATATTTCGTCACGCGTCACCGGCATATCGGCGTCCCTGTCTGAAAGCTCCTAGCTATTGTTGAAAACACTGTAAGAAACTCGCGCCTGACGAGACATTATTTAGCCATGAAACTATTGTATTATTGCTATGAGCTGAAAAGAGTCCGCATTAAGCGTGCGTCACAAGGGTCAAATGGGTCTGGATAGCCTAAAGGCGCCTAATTTGTGGGCTAGCCTTTGACGTATCAGTTGTAAGTAATTGATAAAGGACAAGAATTTAAGCAAGATCGTCAGATAATCGCTAATTGAGAGCTTAAGTCTGCTGACTATGTGTGATTACTTGAAGATATATTGAAAGAACAGGATTTCTTAGTAATGCAGTGAAAACGTATTGGTCTAGTAAACAGAAAAACAATGAGATAGTCTAGATTCGTATTTGAGCGTAAATTCACCTTAATCCTCCTGTAGATATTTGAATAAAAACTGAAAATGCAATGAATATTAACGCCATGCTAATCATTTCTTCTTTTGCCCCGTCGCCTCAGACAGCTTTTATTGATCCCCCTATCCCGTACCTTCGGACAACAGGGCCTTGAAGCGACGTTAACTAGAGGTAGCAAATCTCGTCGTAGATAGGATAGCCGAGAGTCAGCTACAGGTTTTTTTTTTGTGATCGTTATGACATTATATGGATAAAAAAAATGCCATTTAAAAGCCTCAAGGTCTTACCAATGGCAAAAGACATTCACTTTGAGACTTCATTATAGGTCTTTCCTGGGGCATTCAATCTTAAG
Source organism: Varroa jacobsoni (assembly GCF_002532875.2). Lineage (NCBI taxonomy): Eukaryota > Metazoa > Arthropoda > Arachnida > Mesostigmata > Varroidae > Varroa > Varroa jacobsoni. The sequence goes on from NW_019214756.1 coordinate 24,395, forward strand.
AAAATTTCGTGACGTATCACAGAAAGAGGGGTGACATGGAGAGGATCAATTCAACGGGCTGTTCCTACACGAAAAATCACACTTGCCTTATTAAGCGTGCAGCGAATCAAGAGGCGATACATTTACGAGGGGCTTTAATGAACCGCTCGGGATATTTAGTTCTTTTGGTCAGTCAGTGAATCAGAGTTTTTTTCTCATTTATTTTTCCTATTTTCCAGAGTTAATTATTCTCTTCTTTTCGATGTGTTTATCTTTACACGTGCGATTCATGCTTAATCAATAAGTAGTCAAAGGCAATACAAAGAATGGACATCTGTCGGAGCGTGTTTAATATTTCCAATTAATTAGGCATTAAATGATTTGGCCAATGATTAAAAAAAAAAGTCACACTGAAATCTAATCTGTGGTTAGAAACTTCAATGTTTGCTTACATTTACCACTTAATAATTTGAGCTCGAACACTGTTTTCTGTTATCTGACCTCTGCCTGCTTATACTGACAAACAAAATAACACTAAAGTATCTTCCTTAGATTGCTATTGCCCAAGTATAATGATCTTTACGAAGAGTTAGAAGAGGTGTGTGAAGAAATTTCTAACTACATTAAAAAAAAATGTTTTGACAAATACAGAATTTCAACCGGAAGGTAGGAGTAACGTGACAACTAAAATGCCGATATTGTTCATACGAATACGTTTCAGTTTATTATCAGTATTACTTTCTATTTGTGAACATACGTAGAACCCTTGTAGTGGCACATTTATTTATTAATATTAGATTGACGGACAGCGTTTACGCATCGTGTGACTGTCTAACGGGTCGCAATACGAGGAGTCTATCGACCCACTCTACCTGTTGGAGATTTATTGTGCTAACATGAGATAACTCGAATTTCAGAAGTGGAAAATTGCCCGAATTGTTTCATTGTTGGGTTTTACTTCGATAGAGACGGACGAATAATCCTAATTCTTTTTTGAATCCGTACGGACAGTTATCCTACAGGCATGCTGACGAGAATACACAAGTAACACTTTTACATATCATACAATTGGAAAGGATAAAAAACCATATCACGTTTTCCATCTACTTTAACACACAAAGTGTTTCGGACGCCTCGGCACGACTAACGTATAGATGTTCCTTTCTGGTCATTTGTATTCTGGGTCACATAGGGAATCCTATTGTTTTTCCTTCCTCTAACGGCTATCCGGAAGTATGAAAAGCTAGTGAATATTTGCCATCGAAAACTACTACGCTAGGCGACGCGCGAAGCTGCTCCAGTAATCATTGAACTAGATTAATATACGCATTGGAACTAATCGCGAGGGGCATTTGTAGTGCATAGCCAAAAAGCGTTGTTATCTACTAGACGGCACAGTTGAAGAGCATTGGAGTGCTTACTCCGAAACCATCTGTGCCAAGGCGTTACGACACTGTACCTCAACTATCTTGTGTCAGTACTTCTCAGAGTAACTCTGTGATCTTCAATTCTACGTCTTCGAATTGATTTTCGCACAGCAAGGGCTAATATGTTTCGTATGTAAATACTTACCTTTATCCGGTATGATATGTCTATGCAATAGCTAGGCGTTAATAGTTTGTCTGACTTACGTTGTTCATGTTATAGAAATAAGTAGGATTCACTTCAAGGACTGACGCTCTAAGGTACATGTTTCCAGACCAAGTTTGGTAGAGTGCACATGCCTACCAGCAAAAATGCTTTATATCATGTCCAAAATTTCGCTGGCAAACGCTTCCTACTTAGTGCGCTGATGATCCTCTGCAAAGGGTGAAAACAACTTTTGCTTGAGCGCCTTGAAAGCCAGCGCTGCGTAAGGTCTATAGTTTGTATTATGCAACGATATAAGGCCATGCAAACGAAAACCACGTGTGGTCTGGGTGGCTGCATATCTGTCATGGTTCCATGAGGCGGACGGAAGTTTAGTTCCCGAATTTGTTGTTTCAGTTTCAGTGCTATGTGTGTTTACTTTTTCATATATTGAAACGGACTGATTTGGAAATCGTTGGCTGGTAGAAACGAGAGTAATCTAATCTTGTGTAGTCTCGGACGCGTGCGTTTATTTATAGATCAATATATTTTTTCGTTACTACTCAGTGACACTTAATGGGTGGAATGTCCTCATCCCGCTGCCGATACCCTCTAATTTTACCTTGCCCAAGCGCTTGTCCGCTGGCATTGTCAAGCCGAGTAACAAACAGCTCAACTACCGCTCGTCAATTCGATCGGGATTACCTCGTGCGAGCTGGTGCGAAAGGGCCACGCACCCGGATTTCCCGACGACCCAAAATACAGCTTGCTAGCGCGGTAGTGGTCGTAATGATAGCATTTTCACGCCTCGCCAAATACTGTTGATGCTTACGATCTCGTGAATAACCTGAACACCCGTTGCCGACGGAGCATAAAGTACTTCTGTGTCCTTTTTCTGCAAGTTGGCTCACGTTACGGCCGCGTACGTATGCAGCTCTAGTCTAGACTCCTCTATCTAGAAAGTAGTGAGTCCATCGGTGGACGTCTAACAGCTTTCTCTGCGCTTAGATAGCCCCAATTAAGAAAAACATTAAGGCCTCGGCTATTTGTTAAAGTACGAATTATATCTTTTTTGGACTGGAGCAAGATGCCTTGCCTAAGTAAGGGACCGTCATTTCAACAGTTTTCCAGTACATTGATTAGTGGTGATCACCGATAACTTATCAGTTGATGCGCAGTAAAATCGACACTACCAGAGGTAGCGATTGAGCTGATGGCTTGCTAAGTGGTTCGAGCTATACTTCTGTAGTCAACCTGGATAATGCCTATATGTTGCAGGGCTAATCAGTTCGCTTGGGGCGCTCCCCCCCCCCCCCCCCCCCGTCCAGTAAACGCTAATCCCATCCAGCATATAGCCACGAACCGTCTGAAACATCTCAGTGTAGGGGGCCCAAAGGTGCTCATCTAGCCGTTTCTTAACTCTACTTAAAAACGTCAAAGTTTCGTGTCTTACACTCAGTTTATCTAGCACAGGCCACTTATCGCTGAGGATCTTGCTGAACTTCTCTCCAGCCTCCCTACTGCGACCAAATAACTATATATATTCCGAGTTCGCCTTCACTGAACAAAAGCGCTCGTGCAGCTTTTTTTTTAAAGCTTTCTCACGATTCCCCTGCTGCGATCTTGAGATCAAGGCACGCGGCTGCTCTTTGCAAATATCGGCCCGTCTGCTTCACGACCTGGTCCGGTGGCCATTTCCGTTTCTCTGCGAGCCTTAACCCATCGTTTGGGCTTCCTCCGGTCAAACTCCACCAAAAGCGACGCTCAATCACATTGATGTTTTAATGGTCCCAGCGCTTCCAGTCAAATCCACCAGATATCCCACTGCTGCCGCTAAAATAATGCGGATCGGTTTGGCCTTGGCTGACAGAAATGAGCGCTTGACAGCCACTCGCTGTGCCCCTATCTAGTTGCGTACGTATATTTATTCGTGGATTAGTGTATTACTGCCTTCGTTATTATATATTGGGGCTACAAGGTATACTTTATGATAAGTATATGGTAAAGAATTATAAAACATTAATACTTTTATTCTGAAAAGTCAAAGGAGATACAGATAGGGAGGTTGCAAGTAGCAAATTTTTACCGTATTATTCGTAAAAGCTCGTATACCAAAGCGCTCGAAGGAGAGTAGCGGCTTTTTGCTGATAGGCAGACAACGTATACCAGCGCTACCGAGTAACCCAGGCATGAGATAGTGTCGCCCTACTATTTTTAGGTTCGTCTAACAATCATTGGGCATCAAACGGGAGTCCTACATGTTGAAGTTGAATATACGACGTGCCTCGTCCAGAAGGAATTAACCCGCCCTTTCGTGTTCGTGCACAAACATGAAAACAGGTGTAGTTCCTACACAACAAAAATAGACAGACATTTATCAACCTAAAGTTGGGTCAAACCAGCTGCGGCGATTCCGCTTTAGGCCTATTTTCTCAACAGATCGTCACTTCTAATCCATTCTGTAGGCTATTATATAAATTAATAAAGTAGGATAAATATTTGGTTGGCCTCTCCCCTTTTGCTTTTCGATCATTTCTTTACAGCTGAAACGGGGTTTCAAATTAGATACTCACGACATCATTTTACTGCTTATTTCATATGGGATGAATTATTTTGACTGTTGTTTAAAGCAGTTTCTATTGCATAAGATAATTTTTTTTCAAAGAACATTTTTCTAAGTTTAAATTGTTAGTGAAAGTATCCTTCTGAGATATATGTCGCTAACTATTATTATCCATTGCACACATAGCACTGCATCATCAATATAATTTGCATTATATAGGTAAATGTAGACGACCACATTGCGATGCTGTAAATTCGAGATTAATTCGAAATTATGCTTAAGTACTAATCGTCTGAGTTTTGCTCCCGAAACTCTTTCTTAGGGGAACTTTCAATAAGCCCTTCCGTACTATAGCCTGTTATAGGTCGCGAAAAGAATGCTTTTCCGTGCTTACTTTGTATGCGGCGCACTTCTTCAGTTAATGTACAGGTCCTTCCTAATATTACTCGAGATAATCGTTCCAGACGCGAAATGACCTAAACTTTTTCTCGCTAGGGCCTTACGTTTACCACACATTAACGAAGTAGACATTATATCGTGCCAAGAATCCACAACGAAAGGAAATTAACATGCATTGATTTAATATGCACAGTACCCATCTAACCGTCAAGGAGTGAAACCATATTTCGTGATTTTTGGAAAAAATACCATCACGTTCCAAGTATCAAGACAGTAGCTTATAACGTATTACACTATCGGTGTTGTATAATAGTCGAATAATAGTAATAATAAATACGAAGCCACTAATGGTTAAGAACAGGCATGATGAGAGCAACCTACTTCAGCCACACTGGAAATTAGAGTAGCCTTGGAAATTTACCATCCACCGTAATTTTCATTTTGGTAAAAGGCTTTCAGAGAAAATTAGATTTAAACATGTTATATTCAGTTTGAAGAAATAATTTTAATGGCAAGTATACGGGTCAGATTTAGCAACAGTTATGTAGATTGGCGTTGTAATCCTCCGAACAGGACTGGTATACCGCAAGAAGTGAGTTAGGTTTATGTAAGTTTCAGTCTCGTCGTTGAATTTCAATGACTGCAAATAATGATATTCGTGGAGCTGTTCTAATATGAAGTATATTGACTCGTGATCTGTTGATGAGAGGCGGCCCTTACCAAATTTTTTTATTGCTGTTGTCACTGAAGGCAGCTGCTGCTTCTTTGACAGTACACGCCCTACGATTTTCAGGGTTACTACGAGGTTTATGAAAGCAGACAAAAAATGAAAAGTGAAATAACCCCAATTCGTATTGGACAACGTAAGCAATGGCTCATCATTTTGGAAAAAAATGTAAATAAAAATCGTCTGGTTTAAAATATTTAATCTTTTTAAAAATGAAACGCTAACAGTTTTCGTGATTGCTTTCATACACTTTATATAACTCTCTCCTTCTTCTCTTAATGGATTTCTATGAGAGTCATTCGAAAGTAACAAACTTGATTTTGTATATATTTTTCTGTTTCTTTCGTTATAACAACGAAAAGGAGAAAAAACTCTTCGAAGGCACCTTTCAGAAACGTTAAACATAACCGAGCCGTCTGTTCGCATAGATGTAGAAATATATGTAGAAGGTTATTAATAAGATTGGATCGTGCTGTAAAATTCAGCTTCGAGTCGATTCTCTAGGTATCGAAAGTCCTCGCCGTGGATTTGAAAATGTTCCTTAGCCTAATTGGTGTTTAGCTAGTGGCTAAGTATTTTGCAGCGCAGGCTCGCCTTTCGAATAGCTTTCTACTTAGGCGATTTTGCGCAATTTTCCGAATATTACTGAAAATGGGTCTTTTTGGATTTGTGACAGTGTCACCCATAAACAATTACTGTAAATGTAACAAAGACTGAAAAAAGGCTCCCGCAAAGATTAAGGCCGTACGCATATGCAACTTTTTGAAATAATGGAAAATAGAAACGTATTTGACATAATGCCTGCCTTAATCTGTAGGTGAGGATCCATGAGTAATGAATCTTTACACGTGCTTTATTCAATATATTGAGAACAATTTGATGCGCAATAACATATTGTGTTAACTAGGAACAATTCTATAAAAAAAAAATAAACATATTATATACGTGTAGTTCGTAACCGATTCTTTATGATCCAAGTGCGCTTTTCGTCTGCAAAAGAAGAGACTTCTGTTTTACTACCAAACCCATCTTAAAGGTCTGTTGAACGTGTTTACGTTAAACTCCTCTATCGAGCGAGATTTCATTGAGATAACCTGAGATCCCGTACTTTGTTCTCAAAGCGCGCCAAATTTTAGTTATTTATGTGCTGCGTAAAAACAAAGAGCGCCATTTCGATAAAAACACTAGAACTTATTACTTCTTATAATACACGGATATAATTAACAGTATTGCTGGCTGGTGACAACTATGCTTGCTACACATAAGCACAGTTTAAACATGTTACCTGAGGGCTAATTAGCATCGTTTCAAGTTGTTTTCCGCAAGCCATTCTATCACCTGCAGTTTTATCTCAATAATATAGAATACATTGCGAGTAACAAATAGTAATCATATCTAAATAATCAGTGCAATGAGTAGAGAACTCTGCAGCCAGTTACGTAAGCGGTTCAAGTTTCGGCTAATTCCTCTGCAGAAGTCTAGGACGGGATGTTTTCCTCTACGCTACGGTAGATGCATCCTCGTTTTGTTGGGCAGTTTGATGGTTGCTTTCTGCAGCTCGACCTTATCAGGCTCATGCTCATGCTGTTCACTTCCTCGCCCCTTCGGCGAAGTAGGCAATCAGCTTACGAGACCGCGCTTGCAGGATCGGTACGCTAGCAGAAGGACGACAACCTAACGAAAACCTTTATCCACTGCGCGTACCTTATTCAAGTCAAAGGAGCGTTCGATCTTTTCCTTTGGTTTCCTTTATTGTTTCTTTTTTTTTTCTGAATGATCGCACGCTGAACATTTACGCTGTCACCTCTCTCTAAGGCTTTTGTGATCTGATACTTGTTCATAACTTGAACCCATTTTCTCCACAAAGGCACTTGGGTTCTATCTATACGAACATATATGAAAAACTCTATTTTTCAAGCGCATCATGTACACGTCTGCCTGGAGATATAAGGGTGCATGCTATGCGCAATAAGTTACAAGTACATTTTCTACGGGCCTTTACGTAATCTTCGCTCACATGGAACTTCCTCTTATTGACACTGCCCTTCACATTGTAATCGTGTTATTGCTCTTCGAGTGTCGTTTCAAGGGTTCAGACAAGAAATCCAAATTTCATCAAAGTTTATATTTAACCTTTTTACATAACGCCACAAAATACTTCGTGTGTCAAGCGCGACGCGACCTCGAAACGAATTCTAATCTGCATATAATGTGTACAAGCTGCTAAAGGCAGTACTTTCTCAACGTATGACCACATGTCTTTCTTTCAATGGTCCGGCTCGATCGCTGAGACAAATAGAAGAGAGCAAAGGAGAGAAGACCCTTTCAACGCCAGCGTTGTACTCACTAATTCTAATTAATCGTTCTTCATAACATATAACGAAAACGTGTTTATTAAGGCTATTATAGAAACCAGTCTAAACACGCATGGCGTGGCCATACACTCTACATGAGGTTTTTATTTACTTATTGTCATAGAACGATAATAACTTGTCGCGAACACTGGCAGTCCTTTACAATCTTCTATAAGATCGAGTCGTTTTGTTTCCTATAATAGAGTGCATTGTTTTATATACGCGCACAGTAGTTACGAATACCAGCAAGGTAACCGACTTCCTCGCAAGGTGGAGCCTAGGCAAACAAAGAAATATAAGCATTTTGTTATAGCTAGGTGTTATATATTGTATAATGATTTGGTGGCGGTCACTAATGCTGCGCCTACACCAATATAAAAGTTCCACGGTGCTACTCAAATAAGTTTGCGCCCACCTATTTACGGCGCAACAAATCTACCCAGATGTGGAACACTCAATCGTTCGTACACGTGACTACGTCCAAGTATATTGACAGTAAATAGAACTTTTTAATTTGAAATGTTGCTCGTTTATTTGGAAAACGCTTGACATAGCTTGTAGCGGAAAAATCCGCATGAAAAAACCTCACAGGACAAAAGGTCTCTTTATAGTTTCGTCTGCGCTGACTGAATATTGGGAATATGCCAGTCATGAACGTTCCCTCAAATTCTACCGTCCTGGAACCGGATATTAACGAAAAGCCAGCCAAATAACACCAATTTTTAACCACTGAAGTTTAATAGCCATCCCTCCCTCGTTGACCAACAAATCACAACGTGGTCTTCCTTCAGCATAGTTCCATTAGTTACCGACACGATATTGCCCGACGTTTCCATGTAGTGATCATTAATATGAATTTAATTCATTGCTGCATTTTATTGCCTATTTACTGCCTAGTCATGGAACTAGGGTACACCGCTTCATTAAATATTGCAATTTCGAGAAAGGAGGCAGTTAGTGTCGTAATAAAAACAGTCAGAATAACGAGTTTATGTCATTAGGAATATCAATTATAATGCAAACGTTCTACAAGCAACTGTTGTAACTCGAACACACACATATATATTGTTACTCTCAGCTATGTAGACAATGAAAACGGATAGTTCAAGCTCGGCTGGGCATGAAAGCCCTAACCGTTCACCGATATGATGTCAATCTCCGACGGCTCAGACCCAAATAAGTTGGTGGTACCGATTACGTCCGTGCTCGACCAATACTAAATGAAAACGACTAAATCAAAAACCTGGAAAGTAGCCAAGTGTCTGATAACCGGGCCGGAAATACAAGAGCTACCGGTCAGATTGCTTCAAAGGGCAAGCTGGTTAAAGATCAGATCGTGCAGGAGGAAGGCTACTTTCGGGATAACCGGTAACGGCTGTAGATCATGTTCCACGACATCACCGGCTTTGAGGCAAGATACGGAAGTGCGGGCTCGGCCGCGAGGAATTAGTGTCGAAGAACGAAGGGTCAACTGAGAGTTGTTTACTCCCTGATTATACAACTTGGCCACAGCCATGCTGCTGCCCATATGGCATTCCATGTCCCCCACGCCACCGCGCCTTTCGGTGCCTCCATGGTTTCGCTTGCTTGCTGCAAGGCTTCCCAGATGATCACCTTTCTTGCGGCCGCGCACCAAAAGGCCCTGGAGCCCTCGCGCTTCCGTTTATCGATGCCGTACGTATCCGACGCCTTTCCTTCGTACAGTTCTTTCGGTCCACATCTGGCAACTTCGTACGGTATCTGCTCTCTTGCTCTCCGTACGGCATACGTCTGGTTTCTCTGTCGGTCAAGCCTTCTGTTCACACTAGCCTTTCACATAAGAGCTCTCCCTTCTGTCTGTTCTTTCAATGTCGTAACCACATAGACCATGCTCTGACGCTGCTTCGGGAACCTGCGTCCTGCGGCTATTTGGCCACCAAACGGGTGGTGATTTGGCAGGTTTTTAGTCTGGTCTTCAAACCGGTCGTCAAGTCTTGCAGTTTTGTCGCCTTTACTGGCCTTGTCGCTCCAACTAGGAACTGTACGTTGTGAACCTCAAAATGTTTAAGTAAAAGCCATGGGGACTCTGATTGGCTTTTACTCTGAAATATATGGAACGTAAAATCTCTGCCAAAATTCAGATAATTTTTAGTTGAAAGTTTTGACAAAGGTCACAACACATCATAAAAAATAATTTTCTTTATTCTTCCAAAAAATACTTTTCACACGTTTTGCACACATCCAGGGGGTTTTCTCTTAATAAAATTAGACGCAGAATGATCTTAAAAAAATAGCTTAATCAACATTTTCTACGGAAAATATAATTGGTTTTTTGTACTTTAAACTACAAAAGCAGATTTCACTTTCATTTAAACGTTTAAATAGGTTACACAAAAACGCATGTAGATATGTTAAGGGAATAAGTAGCCTGCCAGAGAATGAGATGGAGCCAAATATTCCGCCAGCGCCTGGAGCCAGTTGATTAATTTCGCGCTTGTTCGTTAGAATGATCCGAAACCGAGTCTGATTCGATAGTGATAACTGCCGGAAGCGATAGCGACCATAACTTATTTACATATACATATATGGACTACCTTAAAGAAAAGATATTGTCTCTTCTTCGATAAATAATGGGCGTTTTGCTTTTTTTTTTTTTTTTTTTTTATATATATACATATTCATGTGTTTGTTCATCCACCTGGTCTAATCTTCCTTTAGCTTAAGGTTCTTTCGCTATGTGTAATTGTAAAAGCTTCCGCCAACGGTGACGGACCCTTAAAGAGCTTGTCCTCTACTTCTTTTGGGTCGCTTATCACAGCTAGCTCAGAAGAGTCATTTAGCGACTTAACAGGCAATTTATAATTAAACTTAAAGATTAGGCCTGCATTCTGTGGTATTGGAACTGGTGCAGCAGGGCATGTCCTTAAACCTCGACAGAATGTCATGATTTTAAAACTAGCTTGTTTAGAGTTTAGAATTAAAAGAAACAGTCATCTTTCCGCAGATTGTAGGTCGGACATCAGTTTAATCCATGCAAATTCCCCATAGAATACTAAGAAATGTTGGATTATTTGGTTTCTCAGTATACGCGTATTATCGTATACATTGATGTCCGCCTAGCAAGTGCTCTGTAAATTAAGCTTGATTTAGCCAAGATGATTTTCATTTATCGCACTGAACTACCGCACTGGTAATCTTTCCTCCCGTCCGCGTTCCCCGTCAATAATAGCGATCTTAATGAGTCAATCTTGGCTCGTATTGTCGCAGATGGGTTCATGTCGGAGAACCTCGCGACGCAATGCGTGTCACGGAGTCTGTCTTGTTCGTACTCGATCATATTCAAAGCTGACCTGAACATCGTGAAAATATGCAAAAAAAAAAAACTGAATATTGCTATGACTGTCGTGTTACAGACCACACCTCAGCGTTCTTATTTTCTGAATTGAGGCCGATGATTAGAATACCCTAACATGAAAGAAGACGATTTCACATGGGCAGCAACAGGGTCAATATTTTTCTTACCCTCTCTCAGTGGCGACAATTGATCAAAACTCAACTACCAAAATACGTACGACGTTTTCCGAAGAGTCTATTATTGCCAAGCTGTCGCCCGATGGTTAATATGTAAACGCAAAATGGACAAGTCGTATCGTTTGACATATTTATGTACGCAGGTTTAGGTGTGGGTCATGGAACTAAGACTAGTCTTGTTTCCGTTAAACACGCTGTTAATAATCCTTGCTTAATAGAAAGAACCCACCAAGGTGTCGCACTGAAGGGTAGATCACGTGTACCCCTCTTGATGAGGTAACGAAAGAAAACGTTGGTTTAACCGACGACGAGAAGGAAGCTCCTGGACATAGTCCTGCTTGTAAATAATATACTTGCCTTGTTTGACACACATAGCAACGCATAGCGGTCAAACCTGAAAAGGACAGCTTCGTTGTAAACCCTTTTAACGCAGTCGTGAACTTTGACGGAGACTTAGATAGGTGACAATCACAAGACTAGTACTCATTATAGAGGAGGACTAGTACTCATTATAGAGGAAAAATGTTCCCCTTTCTGATCTAACAGTATACCTAAACGATAACGAATGCGTATCGGCGGAACGTAGTTCCAAACTCTAATACTTAAAAAACGTCCTATCAATTTTTCAGCCAAGCGTCAATAGAGGAAACAGCGGTTAGTCGCAATCATGTTCGAGTCAGCCCCATCTGCTTCTTGTGTTATTACTTCAGTAACCGAGTTACGAAGAGGGTTGCAGTTTTTAATCTGCTCTCAGGTACCACCCACATAGTAAGGAACGTAAGAAACCTTTGATAGAGAGGTCATTTAGATTTTCATTTATTTATGCAACCATTTTTATTTTTGCGACAATTGCATCGTTGTTAAATAGCTGGTCAACAGATACACGCGAGTCGCATGCATTGTTTTGTTGTCGTTTTGTTCGGGTGTTTGTCACACCTGGTCATGCTGAATGAGGACATCTATGGCTGTAACTTCTAAGGGAGTGACTATGATACTATGGAGGCTGATTCTGAACCACACAAACTGGCAATGCTTCTTTAGCATCTGCCTAAATGTAGATGAAATGTATGATTACTATTTATAGCATTGACATCACCTTCTCCATATTCGTACCCGAATGTAAAATGTCAGACGGCGTGTGGAAATATAAGCGTTGACGCAGAATGATTCATATTTCTAGTTTTAGGAACAGAGCGTCAGTGATAATGTTGAGAAGCTGGAATTTTTTGCAGAATGTTCAGCTATGTAGAGGAACGAATGCGCCAAGTTGAAACAATGGGTCCAGTTAAAGGGATGAACAAATAGGTTATACTTAAACGGTCCTAGCTAATTCAGGCCGGACTGATATGTTGATTGATATTTAGACCGACTCATCCTCGACCTGCACTGCGCTTAAAAAAAATTAATCCTAATGAAGTCTTTTCTTTTGTACTATTGCTTCATTCTAGGCAGTATTTCCTCAATTAGCTGTAAAAAGCTTTTGGCAGCCCTGGCCAACTCTCTTCCATTTAGATTATGAACCGGATTGTACTCCAAGTCTACACAACTCACTTTTTTCACCAATATATAAGAAAAACATGATAATTCTACGCCAGTAGTCCAACCATGCCGTGTTCTTTATATATCGCCTGCATTTCGAAGAAGCGATTCTTAAGAACATTATTTATAAATTATGCGTAGCTGGTCTGAACGTTTGGTCTCTGCGATAATTTTGATCGGAAGGAATTGCTGAAATCCTCAATTGGTACTCTGTAATTTTTTTTCCTTTGATGACAATGAATTATTAAAGTCAGAGCTTAGCTATGCAACTGTGCAATCTAGATAACACGGCGTTACGTCTACTTTAGCGAGCTTCTTCATCCATAGGGCGCAAACAATGTAAATTTTTTTTACAAATTTTAAAAAACAAAGGTCGTTCGCGGATAGAGCTCCAGTTGTACTACAATTATTCCTTATTTTACTGTCTAGGGAACTGCGTTTCGCCTTGCGCTGTACAATAGTTCAGACGCACCTAAATTTTATATTGACTGACAGCATGGCATATATAACTTAAAAGCATATTGATAAGTTGAGCAGAGTGAGAAAAAACCTTCCAACACAGTATGAGTGTTACATGCACTGTTTTCGAGATTCCGCCAACAAATGAACTGAGTGATGTAGCATATAGAATACTTTGAAAACTGAAAAAGTTGACACTACAAAGCATTTCGAGTCCTTCAGAAGAACTGCTTTTTATGAGGTGTAAGTAACATCACTACTGTTACTATGAGGTGCAACAACTTTCGAGAAAGCTGCTGTTGCGTTCACTGTGATTAAAGGGTGTTTGCCTTTAATAATAATGATCACGATAATAATTGTATAGACAAGTTCTTGTTAAAACTAGTAAATGTTTTATATGTTTTGCCATGGCATCGCTCAGATAGCACACATTAATTTTCAAACTGTTTAATAACCCCCATTGTACATCAAACACTATCTAAGATTACTTCGAAAAATACAATAGCTTAACTGTCTTACAGATGTCTTTCCTATGATCGCACAAACTCAGCGTTGTAAAGGCAAGATACATCTGCTAACCAATACCCTACTTTGAGCTGCATGACAAGGTGGAACACAAGGTTTAACATTCATCTATAGGTGACAATTGAGACCTATCTCCTATATAAAAAGCAGTTAGTTGGTAAACAGTTGGTACAACAAAGGTTATTGACAAATGTTCACAACAACACCAACACCAACAAGGCTAATAGATGACGAACAAACGTTTTTTCCAACAAAGAATGATGGTAACGCAAAGGTTAGGTTTGATCCATTGTTGTTCCATTACGATACAACATAATAAATGTTCAGTTAACAAGCGGTCTATAGGATAAAATTAAAGTATTGAAGTTTATCACCGTTAATGAAGATTGGTTCTCCTCGAGGAATACTGCGACTCGAAAAACAGCTTTGGAGAATAAATTTTGTGAGCGCCGAAGTACAATAATGTCTCCTTGGTTAAAAAACACCTATACATGGGGAAAATATGTCAATTTTTGTGTGACTAAAAAACTCATAATCGCAAAGGTCTAATCGTCTCGTGTTAATAACAAACTGACAAGGTCTTTCTGATTCCCGAATTAAATGTTTTAAAATCGGTCTTATGCAAGAAGTATAGAACAAAACCTAAATTTTGACCTCGCAGAACTTTGGAGGGACTGATAGCTTGGTCACAGCATCAAGAAGCTAAACCACAAAAATCGATCTCCGAGGTACGACCGATACCAGACAATTACCTTAAAGGTAACCTTAGAAACGCTAGCTTTTCTAGAAGAGAATAATAATCAGCTCTGTCTATTGTATGCGAGAATTCCAAATACACTATGTGGGGTATAGTAAGTCAATCCGAACGCCATGATTGCTTCCAGATTCTTTAAAAATTATTGGATTAAAAATTACTCTCTGTCATGCTGTCTTTTGTCATGTCAAGCTGTTTTTACAAGCATTTCTCTAGGCCTGCGTACCGGTGCGTCACCAATGATTGTTTATCATTTGCCATTTCGTTAGCTACTTCAGTAATAAAGAGTACATTAGGCTTTAGAATACTTAGAAACGGGCTACGTCTTTTTAGTCCTTCCTAGTAGTCTCTGTTTTCTACAGTCATAGGGACAATGGCCCGCCTCGACTAACGGAACTCACTGCGGCGTTTCAAAAAACCCTTGCGGACTAAGGCTACTAGGCAGTCTACTTCGAAATCGATTTAATAGGACATGCAGGCAGTTAAGTTATGGATTTATCTAAAAGGCACGTAATCAAACGTAAGGTGAAGTTTTACGATGAGAATCATTAACTGTCGGAGGCGTAAGCATTAGTACTCACATACCAATAGCAATAGACCTGACTGTACATGTTGTACCTATGCCGACTATCAAACACCGAGTTCCACCAACGCCTCGATATAGACAAGCTCCACGAAGTTCTCCCTATACCGTACATGGTAAATTCCGAAATTTATGCGCAACATCAGGTTAAAACCCTTTAGTCTACAGTACAATCTCTCCACCCTTCCTGGAAACACAGGTTTATGGGCGACGTATAATTCAAGTTACTTTAGCCTCCGTTTTTAAGACGATCTATTGAAACATGTATGCGTCACAAAAGGAACAATACTTTGAATGGCCAGGGCCTTGTTTAATCGCCGAGATAAAACCTCAACCATGCAAATGGCTAACGCACCGCGGCAACCCGGTGACTTGCTTGATTAACTTTTTGGCGTTCATAAATCACTTCTCGGATACGATAGCACGCGCGGCACCTTCTTGCGCTGCTGCGTGGGAAGAGAATATCTTAGTACAATTTGCTATCTTTCAACAAGACTTCACCGTAAAGAAGCTAATGAAAAGGCTTTGGAAGCCTATCCAACAATAAAGCCGCGAACCCAAAGGGGGTTTGCGTCATAAAGGCGCTGTTGTTCTAGCACCGTGGTAGACGGTACTATTTAATAAATGTGTACATACTGACATGCTTTAGACCCAATAGAAAGACGCTACCCCGTTTGCGGTTGCTGAAGAAGCGAGTAACCTAATGCGCCGTTATCATGGCGGAAAATAGCGGAGAAAAGTGTTCGTTACAAGCTTCTCTACGGCTTGCTGACTAAGCGACTGAAAAGCTACTTAGAAAGCGCATGCGTTATTCCAACGGAGCAATATGGGTTCCGAAAGGAGCTCTCCGCAAAAACGGAATGCAGGATGTTAGTGGCCTACGTCAAGGAAGCACTGACCATGTCGCGGAATCCGCTATACACGATGTTTGTTAAGTTGAAGTCAGCCCTGAACCCGGCGCTTAGAAACAAACTTATGCTCATACTGGCCGATGCGGGTTTCCATATGAATATGGTCAATCTTCTCGTTGCGATTCTACAAGAGAACAGAATAACTGTTGACGACGAAGCGGCCTAACTTGGGCCTTTCACACAAACAACTGTCTTGATTCATCGGTTCAACCTAAACTCACTTTTACCCTCTGTCTTGCCAAAAGACCTCCGTAACCAAAAAAGAAAGCCAAAAAAAGTCATCTTGTGTTCAAGCGATTCAGTTGTATATGATTCAAACGGATTACACGCAGAACAAGCCTATGTCAATCGATTTCCGTACTTGGGGGCGATCTCCTGCATTTGTGAAAGAAAGCAACTGTACTCTCGCTCCACATCTCACCGGATAATGCAGGAAGGCAGCGTCGGCCGCATGGACGTCCGAATCGGCGCATTGCTGGTCCCTCGCAGCCACGCTCAATATGTCAAACGTCAAGGTAGCTCTGATTACAACGCATAGTATACGCGTCGTTTGGACAATCATTTGACAGTGGAAACCCTCTTACAATTAAATCTCCCCCCTCTCCCAAAAGGGCACTGAACTACAATACACGGCGACCAAGCATCGCTTCGTGTACCTCCTAGCCGACATCTTTTTCGAGAACTTACATCGGCGCTTTGTGTTTCGAGCAACGGTAGCCTTTAGGACCAACCTTAGGAACACAAAACAAAGATTTGCGGAGATCGATGGGGTTTCTTCGCGTTGAACGCAATGGAAAACAAAAAATGAAAAAACACGAATTGACTAAACTGATATGTTGTCACTCGCTTTGACGCGCGTGGGTTCAATAATGGACCTCTGGACTAAACCGGGTTTCCGTAACCCCGAAGATACTTGTAGGTTTAGATACGGACGAAACTGTGATAGATATCGTAACACCCGTTGCCCCTTGTTACCATCTTTAGGACATCTCATTAAATAGTTTTGAAAACTTAAAAAAACTACCCATATGATGCAAAGTATTTTGAATGATATTGAGATATCATTATGCTTTTGAGCTGTAAATTCGAAATGTTTCACAGAATATATTAATAATTTTAATTGGATTTGATTTGTATCCCGAGCCTCGTGACGCTTAACCGGATAATTATAGGTTTGATAAATTATTCGTGGGCGTAAACGACGAATCGCGCGAGGATATATTTATTTATTTAAAGGATATTTATATTTAATTTATTATTTATTTAAAGGACAGGAAGTATGATCTGGTTAAATGTGTGCCAACAGGTGATGTCACTCGGATGCCTCAACTGGATCTATATTCTTAACGTTACACCTAGTTGTGTTTAAGTTCATTCCGTTTTTATAATTACGCACGTGGGATTGTATATGCACGTCAATAGTTAAGCGGCGAAAATTTTCCCTATAGGATCTGCATGGCAACTTCACCGTCAAAGAAACTTCTTGTGGTTTAAAGTTCATTTACTTTTCAGGTATTGAAATGAACCTCTCAGTTTAGTGGTTCGGGTTTTCAAATATGTTATGACAAATAACTGGTTTTAACGGTCCTAAAAATCGTAACTTACTATGGACGTTCATCAAAATTCATATATATATATATATATAATGCTATGAATAAACATTTTGTCTTCTATTTTTTACGATAGCTATGAATGAATTGAATAAATACCTCTCATGAGTATACTCAAGATATTTCTAGCTAAGTAACGTTCGTTAACTTTTATGGTTAGCAAGGCGACCTTGGAAAACTTATCGTCCTGTCAGGGTTGGTTAGGAAGTCTGCATAATGTCAATAACGCTTAGCTTAAAATATTTCAAGTTAGCTACTAATATGCCATCCGATAGTTTAACTTTAATTTATTCGACACGGCACAAGATAGTTTCAAATAAACCGGAATTCAACATATGACCCCAGACGTGTGTGTCTAGCTTTTCTATTACTATAGAATCTAAATAAACATATCATTCGTTATTTAATTGAAAAATTATATAGAATACTTTCAACAATAGCGTGTAATGATCCCCCCAGAACTACTAAAAGATATTATTTACTTTATTGCCCTTGAAGTGGTTCAATGAGATAACGTATTAGGAAGTATAAGTTTATTTAGAGGCACACTCTGCACAGGATAAGCTTGATACTACGTGCTCGGTACATTAAATAAAAGGGAAAATCCACACGAATTCGTCATAACATAGGTTTCGCCACTTAACAACAGTTGTCCTATCTGCGACAGTACGGCAACATGTATTCTTTTACTACTAGAAATACTGAACGTGCGGCAATTTCACATAAATGTACGCCGTTATTCTGCATATTTACAGCGTTGATGTTTACACGTGTGTATGAACGTGTACGCCTTGTGCGTGCAAATTTGCAGTTATCGCCTTATCGGCCTCTGCAGAAGTTGAGTTGGATACACTTTGACCAATTTTCTGCGGTACTGCTGCCCAGCTGATAGCTGATTAAGTATTTCATTCATTCTCACCTCTAGGAAGGCCGAGTCGATGGCGGACGGCCTTGAGCATATATATTTATATATATATATATGCCTTTTATGGAATCAAAAACACCAATAATCTGAATTTCTACCCTTCAGAGTTGACTTGTTTTTGCATGGCAATGGAGTGTATATCTGCGATCGCGTTTAAAGCAATCCGAGGGTAGTAATATACATTGGTATAGCAACAACAGGTAATGGCTTTTATACACGTCGGGTGTTGACGTAGAATTCATTTCATGTAAGTGATATAAATAGCGTCCTGATATTAACTAGATGTTTGTATCGTACGCTTACATATATGTACAAATATAACAATGTAAAATCATCGAAAGCGAATTCGTAGCGCCTTTGTAGCAGAGCGCAGCAACCAAATCCTTCTCGTATCGCCGTTCGACATAAGGCACCAGACGGGGCTATAACGTGTCTCTAAGCCTACCTCTAAGGACAATGCCTTACCCATTTACGTGTGACACAACGGAAGAGGCCAACTGTAAAGTCGTTCAGGAAATTACGATGCACCGAAGGCCGTCAACCTCATCAATCCGCAGCTTTTTGTCACGTATTGATTATTTTCGATAGCCTCGAACGTCTTTCCGCAGCGAGAAGTTCGCAATGCTGATATGGCAAAATAAATGTATAATAACAATAGCATCTAGGCATAAACAATCAAATGTTATAAAATAAAATATTTATTAAATCTATAATCAACGTTTGCCATTAGATTATACCTTGTCTTGAAAAGTGTCTAACATTCAGTTACCTTAAGCCATAGCTTTTTCATTTTAGACTTTGATATGATTCGTTAGTTTCGAGAAACCCGCATCGTATAGGGTTTTGACACTGATTTTTAGTGGTATCGTGTTTTTTTTGAGTTATGAGCTAACTAATTGGTCTGAGCGTAGCCCTCAGGGCCTAGATGAATCCCGCTTTGATGCGATGCTGTAAAGCATTAGACTTAGGTCGCTTAAGGTAGACGCTCGGGAATGAGATGTCTCCATCAAGCTTTCGTCATTGTCTCTGAGCGAAGGACATTCTTTTGGCAGGTAATCCTAGGATGGTGGATTCTGCCAGTAGGACGTGGATGGTGTAACGTCGAATATTCGATTTGGATCTGTCGGGCTCTCAAGCGATCACCAATTGAAACTGTCATTCTCGCGTTTGATTTTGGTTACAAACGAGTAGCTTCACTACGAGCTCAGCGATTGTGGATCAAATCGTTTGGTTGCTTTTAACAGAACTCACGGAGACGATGCTCTTTGTTTTTACACATTATCTTCGCGCTATTTTTTACGCTACTGACATGATGCAATTGTCAGCAGCTTTAAGCAGCTGCATATCTTCACTGTAAACGTGATGGATTTCGGCAATATCGGAACAATTTCAGCATCGTTCAGCTCAATACCCAATAGAGCTTCTTTGTACATACAGGTCAATTCAAATCTACCGCCCAGTAGGTCAAATAGACTTGGACACTAGCTTGAGTATGAATAGAAATATTAACTATTAATAGTATGGATAAAAATTAACAACTATTAATCTTCTACAACCGCCCTATCACTTATGGCAAGTCGTATTTCCACCGCCTTTCGCAGATAGAACATGACTAATAGCAATAATTTTTCTCTCAGCATCGTCAAGGCGGAGTGTGGACATCACTCAACAAAACTTTTTCATTAACCGCCGAAGAACTTCGGTATAGGGTTTAGTATTTTATTGATCTGAATACTCAGATAAACCTAAGCAGTTAGGTAAATCACATTTGAAACGAAGAAGAATAGAAAAATCAAGGGACATTTCTCTGCAGGCTACCTGATGAGCTACCTTTCATAGTACGTCTTCATATTACAATGTGCCTTTCGAGGCGAGACAATGAGGTAATTTTTAAAAACGCGATATATACCTTCATTCAGTGAAGATAGATTTGTACGTGCATAAGTGAAGCCGACCGTACGATACACTTGTAGTACCATATATGTACAACATTTAACTCCGATATGGTATACACAAGCACTATAATGCATCTCTCTAGCTTTGTGGTGACTTGACCTGTATATTAACCTAGTTGCAATTAGAAGATCTAGCATGTCCAATTCACCACTTAGACATATAATTTTATTTAAAAAGTTGTTTAACTTAGACGGTGGTTCGCACCTGGCGACAGTTTGTTCTCGATATGTGTTTAAATTCAAATTGCCACATTGAAATTGATAAGTATATAAAGTTAGCGTATATAATGTAGAAAGGCCGTTCAGCAGACGTGTTCATGAATGTTTGTGTTAAGACTTGTATAACGAGACTTTCTATATATGAGCAGAGGCAGTTCAGTTGTGCTATCCTATGTCGAAATAACAAAAAAACGACTTGCCGTTAGGTATTGTGCAGATAGACTATCAAAATACAGAAGGGGGGCTAACGTCAAACTAGTAAGCGATAGGACGTTTTCTCCAATATTATCCTGAGAGCGATAGTCTAAAGCTACTGAGACGACGACCGACACGTTCCGGGAAAAAAAACCGTTTGAAATTGGTATCTTGGAGAACAGTGTCTTTCCCTATAAACATCGATGATGAAAACGCTATAAAAAGAGAAAGCGATGCTTAGGCATATCTAGGATACCCTTTTTGAACTAGCAGCATCCCGTGATCATTTCAGGGAGACGGACTGTATGACTGAACGCATTGTAAATGGTCGAAGGTTGTACAATACAGGCTTTGAACCATCTATGAAACAGAGACCAAATCGTTTGCACTACTAGCTCAGGCAAAGTATGCGTCATTCTTTAAGATAGGTTGCGTCATAAATCAAATTAGCGAAAAGGACTAGTAACACGTTACGGCTTTTGATGGTTCAGATGAAGCTATTGACGCGCGGGTGCTGTGAATGAATTATCTTGGTTATGCCTAAAACTAACCTAAATTAAACTTGATCTTTTTGAAGACTTTCGAATTGAAGTTGCAAGCTATCGCTAATAGCAACTAATGGCTGTAAGTTTTCATTAAGTTCACAATATTAACAATGAGAATGGCGATAATTAATAAAACTTTGACACTTTAGTGGTTAATTTATATAGCTAAGCATGAATACATAATGGTGTATATATATAATATATAATTGTAAATATCGGCCTATGTTTTCAAGCATTAATTCAGTATCGAATTAGCATAGCTCCTGACTCGAAAAGAAAGCTGTTATTCTGTCATTATCATGTGGCCAATTCATAGCATAAAAAATGAACGCCTTTTTTGTAACCACAAGACTATCTTTTGTTACTCAGCAAATCGAAAGTAAACTAATTTCGTGAAGACTACTATTTAAATATTGCAGGTAAGTCTGATCGAGTGCCTAAAAGAGGTACCAGGCGGGACCAACTCAAAACATCGAGGAGGTATCGCACACCAGCTGTGAAGAAATTAGACCCAGGTTTTAGTAATGGCAAGATATAAGACATACTGCTAGTTGTCACCAGAGGTGGACGCAATCTATTAGACATAGTAAGTTATTAAATATACTTCACTATTCAATGTTCTCACCCGAGCTCATTAGACACTCGTCTTTTCTAGTCATAGGTCATTTATTATGCAGCATTTAACCTAACTGTATGGTTGTACTAACGTAACTATATATATATATATATATGTTGGCAATATGGCCAATAGCCGACAACCATATGTTTCCGAAATGCAAGCACATAGTAATCATCAACTGCCATTTTCTCGCCGTCAGCCTTTCCTAACAAAGGCGTCGTTGTCCTGACAAGTTTGCTTCTACCTGTGCATATTTCGAAAACTATGCACTACCTCCCCTTTGACAGGCACCGATGTATGAGCCAGCGGCTGATACTGAGCTGTCAACAGAGAACGCAGCTGCGTTAGTATAGCTATGGGGTTTTGGTGCGAATCCGCTAAAAAACACAGCAGGACAAGCCACAACACACATTTCCGTTATTTATAAAAAAAATGTCGACACTAGTTTCGTTAAAGGCATATCTCCTACTTCTCCCGCTCCGTGTCTCTCAATCTATTTCCTGTTTGTTGTCCGCGACCAAAGGGGCATGAATCGTGTGACGGCTGTTTTTTAGGTCTAGAGCGTTCAACAGACACCGTCGTCTGGCAAATGTAGGTTTTTGTCGCTTTTGCCTGGTAAACGATGCTAGCTGCGCCATTTTATTCGAACTGCTTTCAGCAGGTTCGATCAGCCGTAACAGTGCATACGTTCATGTGTGGAAGAGACAAAAACACCGTCTGAAACGCGATTAGGGAACACTCCTCTGACCTTGCAGCATGTTTGCTAAATGAATAGACAGAGTTTTCTACAAATTGTAGTAACCGCGCCTATAATCAGAAGCGAACCTTTCCTTACCAATACGCCTATGCAGAGGACTTCTTCAAATCTATTAGCGTAACTGAATGCATCATAACTCTTCTTTAAACACCTCTATTACTCACCTCAATGACACGGATATATCAAAGAGTTGCTAATTCAAGTATAGCCTACAGTGATACCATTGGCCAAGAAATGCACACTTTTCTCCCCGGTAGGACACTAGTGGAATAGAATAGGCCTTGAAGTGCCATTGTTCCGGGCAATCAGAAACCAAGCAACTTCGTGACGAGTGGCGGATAGGAACATGCTTATGAATGTTTGCAACGCTAAAGAGTGGAACACGACAAAAAGTCACATAGAGAATAAAGATGCATCGGTGAATGGAAATCGTGCGGCGAAAAGGATGCGCCGTTGTTAAAACGAAAGTTTATTAACGATTGGTTGATGACTTGGTTGGGGCTGAAAGTGTTTCAACACTTACCGTACCTATTAGACTGAATGTACTAAACAATACACTGCATAACTTTCATATATCAGGGATACTTACGTGTATTTCAATAGCCTACATACCATATGCTTTTGCTGTACGCTTATATAAGAAAATCGTGCATATCCCATCGTAATTTGAAAATCTAGTATAATGATCGATGACAATCCGCCTCCGCTATTAACGCATTTCGAGGAACGTTCACTTATGAAAATTCGTCGGACGTGCACTTCGTATCTTTACAGGTCGTTGAGTGTGCTACCTACGTGTCTGTTTGGAAATAGGTCGTTAAATGCGTCATTGTCGAAGTGACTTGGGTAGGATGCTCGTAAATAGATTTGATGAACTCAGTAGGACGGTGCCGTACGTTTGCCCTTCGTCCATAACTTATCAATAGATAATAGGAACTCATTAAGTTAAGAAAACATAATCTTCGACTCCTTACTTATCTTACATGATTCGCCCAAATCTTATTGTGGTTAGATTCAAATTAGTGCTGAAAACCGTTCCAACTAATCTGATAATCTTCATTGCGAGTATGACCTAAAACAGAAGGTTCAGGAAACAGGTACTATTATATACCGATAGTGACAGCGTTTCTGGTTCTTTCTTGCAGCGAACCAGCCTCGCGAACGTAAATTGGAAAACGCTTGCTTCAATAAGCCTTCATTTTTTTTTTGAGATGAGCTCAGGGGCGTTAACGTAGATTGCTGCAGGTTCCACTTCATAATTTTATACACGACGTAGCTGTTTGGCGTACGCCTAATCAAACAGATCACTTATAGCCTAAATACTCATCTCAAGTCCACTACGAAATAGATTCATAGTTCAATCGAGGTACGCTTTCCCGCTGAGGTTACAAATATTTGTCTTTACATAAGCAGAGGCGTACGTGTATATATATATATATATATATGGCAGAACATCATAATGTTGTTCGTAGTGCCTGAACGTTTCATGCAGCATAATCGTTTTGTCGAGTTTGTCTATAAAGACAGCAGTTTTTTCGTAACCGTTCTTCGATATTTGTGATTCGGCCTCACAAAGTGAAACATTAAATCAGCCTCCCTACAAATTTAGAACAAGGTAATGTTTGCCTACATCTGACAAATCGCAGGACACCAGGGCTAAATTTCTCATCTGCCCACAAGCATTAAGTCAGTGTACTTACAGCCACGTGATAATCTTAAGCTGTCGAAATACTTAACAAAGTTAGTCAATGGAAATATAGTTAATTAAGTCTATTAACACGAAAGGTACGTTCTGGAAGAAGGAAAGTGTCATAGTTTTTTTTTCTTCGACAAGCTAGAAATTAGGCTATAACGTGCAATAGCAAAACCCTATGGTGACACCGCCGCATTCAGCTGCTAACGAGACAGGGCGGTTATCCGAATACACAAACGCAGTCAGGCGTACTTTATAATTTCGACCCTTCTCTCGGTAAATATCATAAGCTTTGCTTTTGTTCATGTGTTTCACCGTTCAGTAAGTCTCCTTGTTATTATAGATGTACGCACGACCTAAGTATCATACCATGCTTTTGCATACGAAGGTTGGGCACGAGAAAATATGTCTCGACATTGAAACACCGAAATTAAGCTGGAAGTCGATAATCAAGCCTCGTTGAGAGTCTTGACATGAAAGAAGAAAACTGAGGTTTAGCTTCACCTTTGTAAAACGGCTAAATAATAAAACATAAAGATTAGATTGTTTTTCATCGATACGACATTTTTGTTGACATATACTTAAGATATAAGCGGAATTAATTCCGCTTATATCAAAAATATATCATCAAATTTCACCTATACCTGTAAGCTCCTCTGAGTCGACAAATATATAAGTTACAAAGAACGTCTAAAAAACTTTAATAGAACTCAGAGTTGAATAGGTATTGCTGTTTATATAAAAAAGAAACAAGTATCGTCCCATGATAGTGCAATGGTACTAAGCAACGCTTAAACGGCGGTATCGAACATAAAAATCAGAGCATTCAGATTTAGATGACATTCGTCTACGGGGAAAGTAAGTTGACAAACGAAGTCTGCCCGTTACGATCTGTGTTCTAAGGCGTATTTCTCTTAACATATATAAATAGGCGTTTGTTGTATCTTTGAGCAGTTCATTAAAGGAAAACGTCTTGCATTATAGTTCTCTAGCTGTCTTCCAAAGTACTCATTTAAAAAGCTCTTCTAATTGCTATCTTCTTTGCCAAACCACCGTCGTCGTAATTAGCCCAATTTGTTCATCTGCTAAGTTCTCAATCTTCTTGTTTCATTTTATGCAACTTTTAATAAAATACTCCCCTTAATGATAAAACCCTGAAGTATGAAACCTATAGGTTAGCAGCAAAAATGGCTTTCAACCTTTTCTATTTTTTAGATAGGTAAAGCCTATGAGCATTTCGACTCAGTAGAGCTAAATGACAACTCATGAGACAGGAGACATTCCTTGTCCTGTCAGTCTACCTCCTTCAAAACAACCAGTGATTATTATTGCGGAACGAAAGGCTGTTAATATGAAGCTTCGTCCAATATAAATTTTGTAATATCTAAGATCTACTAAATAGATCTGCAGGTCACCTCCTAATGTATAGGAAGGCCTAAACGCCATCTTGCTCCAGCTGAGTTCCCATTTACCGGTTCTCAAAATGAATCACCGTTCGCTTCTGTCCGACGAGTGGCCACTGTCTTTGGAAAAAATGACGACCTGTGGTTGATAAAAATACTGCTTGCGATACGACTTTTGGAAAAAGCGGCCTGACGTGGACAAGAAAGGGAGCGAATACGGGGCATCGCAGATACGTTTTCTGCACCATAGTCTCAGTATTTAGACCTATTCCGTGATGACTAAAAAACAGGCAGACTCGACTCGGTTGGTTTACGCCGAAAAAATTATGTACACCATCTTCTCAGAAAGATGGAAAGCGTTCGAGAGGCCAACAAAGATCTGCTAGTAGAAAAAAAAACGATATACACTATATGATCACAAACTGTTCAGTGAAACGGTTCTCCACATATAAGGTCCGAATAAACGCAGCGACTATATAATCCTGTTAGCTGGCCAGGATCAGTTCTCCTAATGGTGAGAAGCAGTTTTGCTTATATATATATATATATATATATATAGTTACAGAATAATTTAGTATGTAATCAGCTTATCTACCGTGTTAGGCCAAATATGGCTCCTGCCGCTGTTGATTAATCAAAAGTTCACTTTTCGATTCCTACAGCAAAATAGACGAATCCACATAGCGACCTAAGTAGAGATCTAACTGTGTTAAGAGTTGACAACATATATTGCAATAGCTAAAGTGCAGGTCAAACAGAATATAATTAGGACAAAAAGTATAGGCCTCTTTATTGCGAACTGTAAATTTGTCGTCAATAAAATTTTCAAGTTACTCTCTTGATTAAATTTAAATTAAAGAAACTGTATTTCGCCATACTATATTGTGGAAGGGGGTCAGCAATCGTTACGGAGTTTAAAGCAATGCGTCGCCTACTCACACAAAATAACATTGGTTATTCTTAATGAAACGTCAAATGCACGCGGTCCATGCCATAGATGAACAATCCCTTTTAAAACGCTATTTTTGAATTTACAGGAAGTTTCGATGCCGTTAGGTCGGGTGTCGAGCTCAAAAAATACCCCTGTAAGATACATTATGAGTCGACTCCAATAAAATGTGTATGGTTCGTTTATTTAGCTGATATAGGTTTCCAAATTCCTAACAGAGCGCTGTGAGTATTACTAAATGCTAATATTCACTCTATCTGTTCATATCAGCCGTGCTCATTCGTTGCGTCCGTAACGAAAAAGATAAATCCTGCCTAGTGTAACCATTTCCAACTACTCACAATGAGCTTTGGGTAGAGGATGTCAACGATAAGCTGGCCTGCTTGATCTCGGAGTTATTTCGCCGCGTCTGGGTTATACGTTTCGGTGACAAACTCAGATTTTGCCCATCAGTGACACTCTATACCAAATCCGTTTTCTTCGTCCTAACAAACCAAACTGGGTTGCTAACTTAGACGCGTATCAGGACGTTGGCCGTATTGCCGACATCCTAGTAAACCAGAGTTGGTCATCTTGAAACTCAAGAGGCTGTTTGTTTCCTCTTTGCCGAATGGCTCTGAGCTTTCCTCAACTGAAACGAAACACCCTATTTTCATACTTTTTAGAAACAGTCGCGAAGCATCGTGTCTGGAAACTAGCCAAAAAGCTATCTCCATACGAAAGATGTTACTAAATTTCGAATGTTGTCTCATCTCGCTTGGCCAAAAAAAAAAAAAAAAAAGAGAATGATGACGGAACGCCACGTGAAATGCCTCCAATGCTAAATGGTAGCCTCAAGTGTAATTTTGCCTTTAGGTACAGGCTATGTATAGCGTTTGTTCAGTGTGTGCAGCAATTGGCAACACGAATTCCATTAACCATTTGCCAATTTTTCCCAGAGTACTTATAGAATCGATTGTTGCAGCTCTTATACCGAATGGGTTTTTTGTATTTAGGGATGATATGGTGACGTTACTGTAGCTGGTAACGTGTAAGAGACAGATCAGGGAAGATGGCTCTACATTACAAGGGCTTTTTTTTCTATAAAGGCTTCTCCTAGATCTGATGCTATCAATATGTTTATGTAACGCAGACCGAAGAGTGTCAACATGGAAAAACGAAACAGTAATTAGTGATGTGTTGTCAAAAGTTTACGAAAAGAAAACCATTCCTCTGACGTATTTTAAACTACGAACTATACTATTTTAGAGATGGGCGAGACAAAACTACGTGACAATTGGTATGAGGAACGTAGCATCAAACAGATTGCTAAAGTTGTGCGGCAAAGTTGATCCGAATTTGAGGGATTGTCTAACTATTTCCTCACTTACAGTTACCTCGGCGACCCGACGCAGCATCTAATAGCTATTTATTATTCAATCTCTATAGATAGACTCAGACTCAAAAAAATGCCCCTACGAATGTGCCGGTGTGTTCGGATGGAGATCATCAAGATAGACGACAAATTCTATTTCGAGCACACTTCGGTTTGATTAACAAAAGCCTAGTGCTAAAAAGATTAAGCTGATTTCGGCTCAGAGCTCAAAAGGTCCAGATTAATTAACATAATTAGCACAATTGTTTTTGTACACTCAAGTTAGCTCTATTTTAACTATACGAAGGGTGGCGATGAGCAACTTCCAGAACGGCGAAGTGTAACTATAAAAGCATCAGTGTTATTGCCATTATAGGTAAAAAAAAAAAAAAAAAAAACAAAACAAGAATCGAAGAAATCCAGCATTGCGTATAAGAAAACTTAAGGTTGCCCAGTTTGTCATTTTAGACGGAAAAGACAGTGAGACGCTTCATTTTGAAATAGTGAAGTGATCGAACAGACGTTTACAGATATAGTCTACGTGGTGCAGTAGAATTTAAATCAGCAACAGTAGTTTTCATAACTGTTCGCGTAAGTTAAGCAGGTTTTGCTTCTTTCTATCAGCATGTAGTAGCTTGTGAAATGAAAACCCGGGCTGATACGGAGTGAGCCTCGGGAAAGGTATTGGTATACGGTGGTCTCGGCTACACAGTCGGTTCACGTAAGGCAGACACTATACTATAGTAGTGCTCAAACCCTCTTAAAAAAGACAAAAGAAATGAAAATGACCTGGCCAGAGATACAACAATGAATCTTATTAGATAAAACATTTCGGAACACCCAAATACAGTAGCCTTAATTATACCGAAGGATTTCACATTAGCGGTGTGCTTAAGCCATACTATAGTCGAGTTTCTATATTATCACTCATGTGAGCCCTAAAGGAATAGTGAACTTGCTGCACTGATTAACGTGAAAAAAAAGGACAGCCAGGCCGAAACAATGAAGTAGCGTGTTTTTTTCATACTATACTGACCTGTGTTCTGTGGATATACAGCACAGTCATTAGGCCTCTCGTTGTCTAAGTTTGGCTGAGAAGCCGCGAGACGATTGTTCCACTGAGTTGCTACAGCGCAGCTGTTGTTTGCTAGGATTAGCGTACTCCTTCCAGCAACGGTATAATGAAGATGTACAGGGCCGTAACCATTTTACGACTCCATCATAATGCTGAGAATAAATTTCATCCACTTCTATTTCCCTATGGGCACACCACCCTGCCTAATGTCTACGAACTTCTAAGTAGGTGCAAGATAGGGTTCGCGTGTATCTTCATCTGCGAACCTGTCTATGTTTCTAATTTCAACACTGTTTTTTTTTACTCGGTCACGCCGTTACACCTACTTAACACTTCACGCTCCTTATCGTCCTTCGGAGGCCGTAAAAGGGCACCCATTGTGTGTTGCAAGCATCCATAGAGGAACTAGTAATTAGTAGCTATTCGTACACAAAGCCTGACTTTGAACTCGTCGAATTCTAGTAAACCTTTAATTAATTCGTTTAACTCTGCTGTTGTAAAGGTTTCTCTGTTTGCAAGCACCGATCTAAAGGTTCTCAGATCGCACACGCCGTGAGGCGTGAAGGTAGTCCAGGGACGTGGCATCGTAAGCTACTTTAAATGATCTTGTTAGCTAGGTAGTGTCAATGCCATTAATGGCACGATCCTATTTCAACCTGGCGGGTTGAGAGAGCTGAGATTCATTAAACTTAGACCTCTAAAAATGTTCACTCTGATCAGTGATTTAACATTGACCGTATATGGGTTAGGACTTCACAGAAGTTTCGGAGAAATTCAGAAAATTATGTAACTAGAATAGATTTCATTAAGCAGCCTGGTGTGCTTGCCGCAAACAACATGCCATCAAATTTCGGCACCCTGGCCGGTTTTCATCTCACTTTACCAATTATCTAACGAACTTGGTTTATTACCATTATTTTATACATTATATTATTACTATATTTATTACCATTATTTTATACATTATATTATTACTATATTTATTACCATTATTTTATACATTATATTATTACTATATTTATTACCATTATTTTATACATTATAATCCAGCGCCAGAAACTATACAAAATTATGCATAAGCCTCATAATTGTGCTCGCCTAACTATACCGTAGTACGTTGTAAGTGAAGCATGGAACAGCCAGCTGGGATAACCCAAAACTTACTATTGGGTTAAAAGCTCTTTGTAAATGATTTAAGTCGAGGGTAAACAGGCTAGCCAGAAAACTTCTGGCCACTCGTACGGCTTTGTACGCATACAGTGTAACAGCTCAGCTAGAAGTTGGACAGCTCTGATTAGTACAGAATATCAGCACTCTATTCTAACAATCACTGCCTTTGAAAGTCGTATGCAAACATTCTGAGAGTGGATATAGCTTGTTTATATATACGCTTTTCAAAAACGCGTTAGAGCATGAAGTTCACGTATGCCAAACGAAGTGGTCAGCCGCATCAGCCACAGTGGTAATTTTGAAGAGCGGAACAAAAATAGGTAGCGTCTGATAAGACGTCATACGAAAATCAGTTGCGATTACTTCTTGTTCGTACAGAGCTGCTTTACGAGTCCTTTTAAAGGGGATCGAGTGTTTGTTTACAACAGACGTTTGCGGATTGTCAACTCGGTAACAGTTTTTATGTGCTACCTACTTACCCTGGCATTAAAAAAGATGACGAAGAACTCGAGGTAACCATACGTTGTTTTTGAGGCTATAACCGATACAGTAAATTAACACGGCCTAAACTTTTTGTACTAAAAAGACCATCAGAAAACAGACCCAATAACTGGGCAACTTGAAGGGACCTTACTCGAGTAAGCAATTTCTTCATTATGCTAGTAAACGTTTACAAGGAAGAAAGGTTAATGCGTCCCTGAAAGCCGGTCACAAGCTTAAAATCGATGAGCTCAAGAAGGAGAATGTTTGCCTGCCATTCCTTTCTCTAGCTTGAATCAATTGATTTTTAAAGACAGTTAGTAAATTGGCAAAGACTCAATACTTTTTATGTGTTATTAGAAAAAAGAAGCGTTTTTAATATCAAAACCTGTGTATGAGGCTGGTATCGCACTCGAGTACTCTATCCAATCTCTCATTAGACCAATTTTTAATGAGGCCATAAAACTGAATACTCAAAGTTGCCCAGGCTTCAAATGCTTGTTTATCGTCTGAGAAACTACTTAAGGAACGCATTTTTAATTTTTCATCGAGTGTAGACCTACTACATAAAAAAGTAACATGGTTCTATCAAATACAAATCCACAGTCACACGTCGCTGATGGAGAAGATCGTGATTATTGAATTCCTTGCAGTTTTCACATAGGTGATACAAACCATTAAATATCCCGCTCTTTGTTTGAACCCCCCGTTTTGTTGCCCCCTGTTAGCCAAAATATGAAAAATGAATTATATAGCGACCATCTTGGATTGCACGGTGCTTCTAACACATTTGAAAACACAAATACTTTAGTAGCTGTGAAATCAATTGACCTAATTTAAGATATCCAAGCCTTTCGGCGTGTACAATTCAAATTTAGTAGGCAGCTTACCATAAGGATCCAATGTCGATAGTGAAGTCATAGCCCTTCGTTCTGTATTAGCACTTCATGTGTACAAAACAGTGAAAATATCCCGCACTCGGTTGCATCGGAACAAAATACTATATGTATCTAATGAAGCAATTTTTGAAGACTTCAATAAACGGCAACAGTCGCTAATTGCAAATTGGCTACTTGTTCGCGCTAGTTAAAAAAACCTGTATATACCTCTTTGGCTAACGCGAACAATTGTGTCGTGTTGACGGTTTTCTAGTCTCGACGGGGTTTTCGTATTCGACAAAGTATCAAGCTACTGACATAACTTGGTCGTGAAGAACGCACCGCTACATAGTGTTGCTGGCATTACTGCTTTTTTTTTTTTATTTTGTTTTCACTTACGTCATCGATTTCTTAAGAGCGAAATAACAATTGAAATTTTTACTCTTTGTTAGAAGGTGATCAATTGAGGTGATGAATCAATGAAGGTGATGACGTACTACGGAATGACTTTTGCTCTTGAAAAAAAAATAAGTATAAACAGACGGTCATTCGTCGTTTCCTTAGATGTCGAGGTTTCTGGGTCCCTGGAAAGCTAGCTGGCAGTACTGAATGTTCCTTTGCACTCAAGAACCGACATATAGCAGTAAGTAGGTAACCTCTAGGGCCTTTACTAGTCATACACTTAAATCACCCTTTGCCTTGAGGATAGCAATGTCAGCCTTAGTCTGTCTGACGTAAGTTTCGGTAAGCATAATCATTTAGGACTGAATCTCTGCCATTGCCCTTAATTCCTACGAACGAAATGTGATTACCCTCGAGCTCTCTGTGTTTGTGAGCGTTTATTTATGGACACGCTAGGACAGTCTTTGTCCGGAGACGCAGACATCTGCTCATTGGCACGTTCCAGAGCCGATACAGATAGATTAGTAAGTTTAAAATTCTGAACCGGTATTATTTAAGGTGAGTTCTCTGAGAATTGAATGTTAGAAATCTTCAATCAGAAATAGGTGCAGGAAATGGTGATCGGACCGCCTTCGCAGGTGTCTACGTGCCCCATTGCAAATTAGCTTTCTTTCGGTGAAGCAATCGGGATTGGCGGCCCCAACATGTCCTGTGAAGTTCCTTCATCGGCCACTCCCTACGACTTTAAAGTTCTGTGGTAACTTTATCACAAACTCTCGCGCGCGAAGACACCGACTGAACCACATAATCGGCTCAGTAACTAGAATCGGTTCTGAAACGCGCAAAGTTTAATATTTTCTAGCTAAAACATACGGTTTTCGAGGTAACAATCAACGAATATTCGCCGGTATCGACAGATTTGCTGTAGCCATTTATCAAAACTTTTAGTAGTTATTCATTAGGACGCGTTTCACCCATATAGCATGCAACAAATAATACATTTTTGTCTTGTAGTTGGTGTTTAAGACTGAATTATGTGACTTCTATCAAACGTGCAATAAGTTTTTAAATAAATCAATAAAAAAAGTCGGGCCAAGCTTTTAAAGGCCATTTGCCGCCTTCATTCTGCTCACCTTACATTAAATTCGCTTCTTGTCGAAGCTGTAACCGGGGGCAGCATTTTAGATAAGACACAAATTGTTTCTACCAAGTTGGAAGTTTGGCCTTATTCCATTATTGAAGCGGAGCTTCTGGTAATAAATCGTTGCACTTAAAAAAACAATATTTTTCAGGAGCCCTGATTACCCTATCGAGGAATGTACCCACATTAAGAATGTAACATTTCTTGGCTTAGTGTGCTGTACACTCTGTTTCTAGGACGATTTAAGTAGTATTGCAGAAACACGACGTGTGGGCCTTGAAAACTATCTAGAAATTTATCCTGTTCCTATTTCTATTCGTGCTTTTCTTACTTGGTAAGCATTTCTGACCAATACTGTTAACATATTGGCGCTAAGGAGTTTAAATCCTTAGGCAAAAAAAAAAACACGACTGACTACAGGAGGGAAGGATGTGTCAGATAAATCTACGACCTGTGTAAAGCGTACGCATCTTATGCTAATAGGTAGACACCAGCTTGGTCTCTCTTCTTCACTAAAATTATCTAGGAAGCATGTAAGAAGATTATTCATTTACACTATTTCTTAGCGTAGTCTTTATCGTCTTTCCATTTTGCAGTAAATGTTCCATCAAAGCCCTGCGCGTGTAGCTATGGGTGTGCGACTTGTATTGTGTCTACCGCCTCTATATTGACGATGGCCTCCAGCAGTTTAGTAAAAGACTTATATATAATAGCGATCGTTCCCAGTAAATCATAGTGTCCTTAAAATCCTTGCGTTTTTTGCAAAAAATTTTATATTGCACAGTACGGCCTATTTACGTCTACATATATCAGTACGCAAATCAGCTAATAGTAGTCCAAATGAAACTTGTACAAAGATTTTCTAGTAGTAATTAGCTAACAACTTAGGGCTTGCATTTCTAAAAATACTTCAAATTTTATTTAACTTAATATGAAATTTAAAATTTATTCAAGGACATAAGGCTTAGCAGTGGAAATTTGTATATTTAGGACTTTCAACACGCTAGGAATCCTTTTATTACCATTATTTTACGTTTTTTCAATCATATCCAACAGAACGCTGAAACTGACGTTCTGTCATACCGTCATTATATCAACGTCACAAATTTTGTACGCTTATTATTTCTCACCATCTCTGAAATTTTATCGTCATCACTGATCGGGTATACAGGTGCGTCCCCGATTTGATCCATGATTCGCCTCTCGCCCTATCTCTTTTGGACAAATGCCCATTGATTTAATTTATTTCTCAATTCCTTCACGCTTCCCTTATTGGTTTCCATATTCCTATTTCTCCTTTCCTATTTTTCCTGTTATTATGCCCCCGCCGATACACCCATCCGGCACTTGTACACAACGCACATATAAAGGGCGTCTTTCCTTTCATCAATATGCTATTGCCTTTTTGTCTCTTAATCTGTCCGTAGAGCCATTTAGGACCAAACAAGTCGGAAAGCCATCGTATTCCCTGTGCCATCTGTTATTTTGCCCTATAACATCGCTCAATATCGTGCTTTTTCTATCGTGTCTGCACTTCGTGGCACTTAATGTATAACATGGTCTGACTCTGTTCCCTCATACCATTCGATTGACTTAGGCGCTTTACTGACATATATGCTCTTATGCTCGTCTACTTTCTTCCATGCAAAGTGCTTCCGTATAGGTATCGTTGCTACAGAACACATCTTTACGCGATGGTCGTGGTAACTGCGATTCTAACATCACTAAGTTTAATGCCACTTGCGGTTACCGCTACCTAAACGCCTTGAATGCAATGCCCAACTTGTCTGCAACGTAAGATATCACGCGACGCAATCAGCAGGCCGGCGTTTTAACCTATTAGGTCGCAGGTTCTATCACGCATTGCTTGCGTGCGTACGTCCGTCGTTGTTCTCCTTTTTAGTAAACAAGGAAACAAAACGAGTCACACGGTACAGGACATGTGAAAATTAGAGAAACAGTTAAGGAAATACCGAAAGACACAAAGCGATCGAAGAAAGGCCAGGCCGTTTCTGAAGCGCAAGAGAGCCAAAGGATGATGGTTATTACTCATACTCCAGCAAGAAGTTAGCAGCAAGTTGAAAGGCAGAAAACAAATGCGTGCGCTGGAGCTACTAAAACGAGTAATTTAGTCGCTCAGTCGGTCGATCAGTCGGCCGCTGAGTGAGTGCTACCGCTGCAATGCGTCCTTCTGGGACCCTTCTTATTTCTATTTCATCGCTCGCGACTTATCTTGCGGTTTCTTGCATTTCTGCCCCTACAACTGATGATGATATTGCTCCAGTCCTCATTCAGGCGCTGATGCGTTCATTGTTATTCTACCGACCAGCAGATACTCGCTGAAAGATGATAACGTTTGTCGGACGACCAGCAATACCAGTTGTCAGAGTCACGAAGGTAACCGAAAAGAAAGATGAAAACAATAGCCTTGCGGTGGGCAATCGTCTGCTGGTTTTCGATTTGTCATTATTTCATTGCGCGTTACATGATCGCGCCGCTGTCCCTCGACGTTGCGTATGTTGCGGTAAGAACGAAGTAGATAACTATCGATGACGGTAGATAGAAAAGTGAAGATCAATATGTAATTGTAAATGTAGTGCGTGTTAGTGATTCCGTAGCCTCTTCAATGTGTATGTATTTTACCTGCCAGATGAGTACATCTAAAGTGAGTGCGAGCAATATTCAAAGGTAAGAATAATAGTTAGCGGAGTTTAAACAAGGAATAACTTAGAGGTTCTTGTTTCTATCAAAGGCCCAGTGCGTATCAATGAAAAAAATACAGGTCGATTAATAATAATTAATGCAGTGAAAAAGGCAGGAGCACCTTGAAATATGTTAAAGGATTAAATACAGACTTGGCTTCTCAAACGCACAGCGTTCAATGAGATTTTTGCAGGCGTTGATGTGTAACTTTTTGTATATAAAGGTTGCTGTATATAAAGGAGGAGCTGGATTATTTCGAATGGCCAGGCGTGGTTTCAAGGATGCACATACGGAAAACCGGAACTACTGGAGTGAAGTGTTTTTCGAACAGCATTTAAAGCAAGTTGCGGTCAGGGGCAAGGCGCAACAAACTTCTTTCGTTAGCTTCAATCGACAGTTTAAGATATTACAACCGGGGCGTCGATGAAGGCAGAAGCAGGTTTCACGGAAAATCCACGATAGACAAAAGAACAGTGAGTTAATCGATATCGACTAAAAGTGTGCTTTTGACAACTATTCCGTTT
Organism: Varroa jacobsoni; assembly: GCF_002532875.2. NCBI lineage: Eukaryota > Metazoa > Arthropoda > Arachnida > Mesostigmata > Varroidae > Varroa > Varroa jacobsoni. The sequence continues at coordinate 60,864 of NW_019214756.1, forward strand.
TTACGAAATCGTTAAAGCGTACATGTGCGTAGGGCTACCTTGCTATGAATTATTTACGTAGACTTCAAGTAGACGTCATATGCCATAGAAGTCGCAGAGATGCTTTTTATGCTAATGCTAATTTTTGATGCTAATGAAACCAAGTGCTGTGACCACTGTTGTTTCTTCTTTCAAATGAAAGTCCAATGGGTTATCTAGAGTTCGTCTCTAAGGAGAGAATGTTTACTTTTTGAGATAAAAATGTATCGCAGAGACTATTGCTAGCTTGCACACAATCCGCGGAATGCGCTGATCGCAGGGTAAGAAAATTCCATAAAAAGCGCCGTAAAATTGTACTTACAAAAAATCCATCTGAATGTTCTACAGACTGTTGTACGATTGTGGATAGCCAAGTTGTCTAAATAGAAGCTATACGTTTGCCGATCATTGAGTTACTGGCTGTTTGGGAATTCGAGCATGCTTTCGAATAGGCATACATAGTCATCGATTAGCTCAGATTTAAATCCGTTAGATTACTACGTATGGTAAGTTATTAGGTGAAAGTCCAAAAGTTCTCGACATAACAACGTCGACTTATTCAACTGCTCGTTTAAGAAAGCGTTCACGTAATTACAAAGAAATAATCTGAAACGGGCCTATGAGTCGGTTACGTCTGAAATCGCGATAGATGTTGGTTATACTAAGCAAACACAAGCGTCAAGGAAACTACCTTTGGCGCATGAAAGAGATTTGTCGAAATATCGATTTAAATCTAGGTAGAATCTTAGAAATAAAGTAGATTTTATTTGCTGCCAAACATTCGGTAAAATGTAGGAAAAAGTGATAATCCATCGGGAAAAGGCCTGGAGAATATGGTCGGTGCAAAAAATCATACAGCTTTCTCAATCCTTGCTACATGTGACCTAGTATATTCGAGGAAAATAACTTTGGCTCATCCATTAGGTTTTCTACCAAACAGCCCCGTTCACTCGTTTGATGCAATTAGCTCATATACAGACCCTTGTCAATTATTGTGTCCTTCATAAGCATTTGAGTGCAAAAGACTTTTCCACTAATACCATAATTTTTCCTTTGCCCCGGGACGGAAATCCGGTTCAAGTTCGGGTTTAGGCGTATCTCTCAAAGCTACACATTTTCTTCAGAGCTTTCTGTGAACGTAGAAATCACGCTTCCTGCCACCGGTGACAATTCTGTATAAAGACCCGTCCTTGGTCAATAAGGAGCCTTGTTTCTTTACGCTCCATCCATATCATGGCATACCTAGGCTCGTAAATACTCATAAAATGAACTATCTTTAAGATTCCTGACAATAAACTGGTGTTCGCAGCTTATCTCTTAGACTAATTAACGAGTTTTTCGCTATCTGGAGTCTTAATCGATTGCCGACCAGGGTAAGGTACATATTTTAAGGGCGACTGTTTTCTCTTTCACTCCTAAATGTTCTCTCAGTCACGAGGTCCGTTGTACACGGTACAAATATGCTTCTGTAGCATTTGGTCTTGACGAAATGAGAGTACGCACTGAAGATGCATTTCTTTTTAACATTCTGTTGACTGCGGGATTTTAACGAATCATAAAACGGAGAGAGCATTTTTGAACGGCATATATATGTAAAAAAAACGGTGGAGAAGTAAAAGGATATCAGAAACCAACAAAAA
>NW_019214757.1:0-62465 GCF_002532875.2 Varroa jacobsoni
GGTCTAGTAGTACACACTAAGCAAGGGTTAACGCTAACTGCTTTCAGTCAGTAGGGACGCACTGAAGATCCATCGCAAGAAGTTATATATGTATACATATATATATACATTGTGCTTGCGGAATCCTAATTAGCCTAAATGTAATTAGCAAGAAATCTACATTTTTGAGGCTTAGTACAGGACCTTGCGGCGACTATAACAGTACCTTTTAATCCTTGTGTGCTATGAGTATTGCTAAAGATGTCAGAGAGAGAGAGAGAGAGAGAGATAGTTTAATACTGAGATTTTCAGCATAACATTAGGAACATACCGTTATACATTATCGAACAATAGGCTTGATTACTTCAACAAAGCCTTTGACACTTCTGTTTGGATAGCTGTCGCAACTGTGCGACTGTTTTGTACAATAAGATACATTTCTCCTGGACCGTACGCTTTATGAGTGCAAATCAGCCAAGATATAGATTTGCTTTAAAAAAAAACGTTAATTTATAAATTACACACTGAAAACTACTGACGTCTGAACGTTAGAACTCGGCTGGACTATGTACCGTACCTTGCCAATGAATGTTTTATAAAATACAATGTACCTTTTACATAGTAGAAGTAGTGTATACTGGATGAAATGTACTCTCTGTAACATTTAACTATTCCTAAGGATACTTGAATTAATAAATATTTAGATATTAGTTGTTTTCTATCATGTTCCTGTATCGTTGGTTATCTACATCAGGTAATTAAAATAGGAACGTATTGTCTTCATAATATATTTATATACATATATAATAGAACATAATATATTTATGAGTTTCACAGGGCAGGATAAACTAAAGAATACTTACTGTTTGACTAACGAAGCGTATGTAATTATCGTTACATACCTATACATAGCAATAGTAATTCAGGTATTTAGTTCGCTTGTGTGAATATCTATACATATACTGGTTAGGTTGCCATAATTACTCTCGTTCTGATGGTAATTTGCGTGAGCTGCACAAAAATAGGCTGGACGGTCCCCAAAATGGGCAAATGAAAGACAGCGAACCCAATGTCGTCAACATCAGCAGTGATAGATGCGATCGGACAATAGCAAACACAAGCCGTTAGCGGTTCAGCATTGAGTCTGAGAGTCCGCGTTGTAAAGCAGTATAGAATTTAAATGAAAAATAACCGGGATTCAAATCTTGATGACTTTCATTGTCTCATTCTACTACAGGTTGGTGAGAAATATCTACGTTTTACGAAGAGAGGTGCAAATAAAAATGGTCGAATCACAGGGAATGTTGTCGAAGCTAAACCCTTTCGCCAACCGCTGTACCATTCTGCCATATAAATACGATTTTTCTGTCTCATCAAAATGGCAGATCTCAACACGTTTCGCTATTCAGTTCAGCTATCCTTATAATGATGAGCCTAATGATGAATTCGTGATTGTATTTTATAACGCCGCTTAACGTCATAGTTAGTATTAAATCAAGCTGAGTTGTAGCGTTCATTTTCTGGTTTTGTCCTGATTTGGCCAGGCCGATCTACAAACCTTCAACTGCTAAGCATCTGCCTGCTCGTAGCGCCAATTCAGCCGTTCCCGTATTAGTAGTTTAATGGAAAACAAATGGCCACCATAAATAATTCAAAAATCGGAAAACTTTGATACCTAACGAACAACTTTTCTGTATTTGGCATGAATTACATTTCTGACCATTTCCATTTGGTCAAACTGATCGGCTCTCTTAGAAGATTAAGTCAAAACCTAAACGTATCGGAGCTTGTGTGTTTTTTCTCCTTCTTGTTCTTTGAACTTGCGCTTCCTGTAGATGGTAGTAGTGTAGGATGTATCGTTGAGTGTGAAAGTATTTTACTTCCTCTATGCCGGTAGTCTATTAGGCCGCTTCAGTATCACATAGCTCAAACGACATTACGTATTTAGGCCAGACGAATTAACTCTAGAAAAAAACGTTAAAACTTTGGCAATTCATTACAGGCCCTGCTCGTTAGAAAACTAAACGCAATTAACTATATAACAGGAAACGTTACATTGATTTAAGCTAACGATAAAGAGATCCCTTTCCTGTAAGCTATTTTTTTCCATGAAAAATTCTGACATTGAGACAAAACCGAAGAATCGGACACGAACTGTAATGTTACCATAATAGATGAGTCGGAGGATACGTACGAAGATGATATACCGCAGACGACAAAAAATATCTCCTGTCTCTTGACGAGTTAGAAATATAGGCGCCCTTGTTACAGAGTAAAACAGTTCTTTGTGGGACCAAAAAATTCACTGAATACTTCTATCGTATCGGTGAATACTATATGAGTAACTGTTCATTGCGATAACAGGTTCTTTTAGGTTCCGAGACGTGACGGCTGTAAGGCGTCAGACGTACTCAATATACTCAGGAGGATAATCAGAAACCAACCAACGCTTCGAGTCACGAGAGCTATCTAACAACTCTAAAACTAGTTAATATTATCATTATGAACATTGTCTTATTAAATGATTTAATGCTTTGTTCGCTATTATGACGACTTCAAGTTAGAAAAATGTTTTTATCTTTTGATTGAATTTTTTAAATTCAAAGGGTAATTACTATTAGATGAATGAGTTAAATAATGGTATTAAATTGATCAATTTCTAATTAAATTTATTTCTTTATTTTCGTATCAACACAAAGTACTAGAGCGTTAAGGGTACATCTCACCTATCTAATTTGTCGGAAACATAACTATTCTTTTACTCATATTTACTCAGCATGCCTAAGTACATAGCGTGCTGTTATTACGTTGTGATTCATGTCTGTCGTGTTTCTTTGCATAACTAATTTCTTTAGTTATTAAACTTGTATTGTTTAAGCAAATACTAGCAAACAACGTTTGTTGAAACAACGTAATCAAGATTCCGCGCCCGATTTGTACCACCTCTTGATCTCATCGATAGAGAATTCCTTAACAGAAACCGGATAGATTTGCTCGTGCGCTTCAATTGGCGTCTCGGCCTGAAAGTTCGATTATAGTTTTAAGTTAAGAAACCCAGTATACACAGAAAAAAAGAAGTAGGTTTCAACGGATTTAAACTATTGCGATGTACGAACTGTAATTTGTATGATAAACGAACGGTCATGTGGATGGACCTCGTTAAATAAACAGTTCTGTTTGATATAGGCCACCTACCCTTATGCTATAGTGAACCACGAAACGATTTCTCGTGCGCTATATGCTTTATTACCTGTTCTATGATTTTTGCGTAAGGGATCATTCGAAACGCACCATCGAAATACCTATACTCAGTAATACAACAAGATGCATAATTTGGCCAGTTGTACACATTACGTATCAGCAATAATCCGTACCATGTCTGCTTACGATATATATATATATATATATTGCCTAGTTGTTACCGACGTTAAGCCATTTTTTCCGATTCGGATTCAGTTTGATGAGTCGCGCAGGGAAGCGACAAAAACGTTGAAGAAAAATTGAGCTTCACAAATTTTATGCCAAAATCAGTCAATAGGTAAGCACGATGATAAAGCTAACATATATATTATAGTAACAATAGTCTGAGAAGTGATGAAAATGACAACCAATATTTACGGTACAGCATTGAAGAACCGTCGTGTCGAGATACGCGAATATGCTGCAAGAAATAAAAGAGCCAATAGAAAGTTCGAGCAGGAAAAAATGATAGGTTTTGGTTAACGTAAGGAATACTGCTTTCATGATCTATCCGGTGGTGCAGAACCAGCTACTGATGCGCCCCCTATTGTTGACCGAGTTGAGTGACAATGAAAAATTATCAATCTGAAAGTATCAAACAGGAATTTGTCCAAAATTGTTTTTTTTTTCCTATGAAGCATTGCCCCTAGAAATGATAATCAATGATACCAATTGACGACAAACCATTTGTGCTAAGGAAGCATCCATATATTAGCATTTATTGAAAAGATAGCTGCGTTAGCACGAACCGTGCTCGTTTTTTTCTCCAATGAGGCTAGATAACTTTCCACGAACAGTAGCTGCTTCCATTAAATCTATGTAGTTCAATTAAGATTTTTTTTAATATTTTACAAAGAGTATACGAGTGATACGAGAGTATACAATATACGAGTAATAATGAAAGTTACTTTACAACGGTACAAATGAACACTAAATAAGATTATATGGCAGGTAAGTGTTGTATGTTGCGGCATATAAATTCTATCAATTGCCTGCTCGCGCGTTCCGTCACAGAGGCAGACAGATCGTTCTTTTTTTTTGTAGTGGGCAAAAATTCGCCAACCATGGAAAGACAATTAGTGCAAATGGTCAATTGAGATATGCTTTCATGTTCCCTATCCAAGTGCACTTAGAAACGGTTAAACTATGGTTGAGGCATTTAATAAAACAAAGACTCACTACGGTTTTAAAATGAGTGAAGAGTTGGTTTTTTCAATAGTCAAGAATACCTGAACTTCAAATAAGCTTAATGAAATAGCCTATTAGCTTGTGCGAAAAATACATGTGTAAGTCTCATGTTATTTAAGATAGCATTGGTAAGTATAGAAGTTCCAACGATAACCGCGCAAAGAAATAACCTAATGTTGAGTGAAGGTCAATATGCTCAATAGCATTAACTGTAATGAGGTCTCTATGAATTACTATATATTTAAATACTATTTAATTTTACAAAGTAGCTGTTATCGTGATCAGGTTGATTTGAACGCGTCTTCGTTTGGTTTATACAAAGAATCGTCTGCAGTCAGTATTGGTATTAATACACAAACTATAGAATCTTTTAGTTTCAAGAACTTGAAACAGATAATAACTAGGCAAATCTAAGGAGTTTTGAGCAATTTCTCAACTAATTTTTTGATCAAAAGTTTTAAAAAGATACCTGCCAGCTTTTGACTCCTTTGTGAGTAATGTTTGAATGCTATATATTGAAAAAGAGTGGGTAGCGGAACACCAAGATCGCCCTCTACTTGCCCAGTCCGAAAATGGTTTAGGTCATACATTTCTTTCACAGATGGTGCTTTACCTCAGCGCAGAACGGATTCATAACAGATTTACAATAGTTTTTACACGTTCCAAGCTATTACACTTAGAAATTTTCAGCTCTCTTAACAGCCGGACGCCCACAACATTTGAAATCCTGTCTGAGATTTTGTTCATCGTATTCATATTTGATTATTCTCAATTAGGCCTAGCATGGGTTTTTTTTTCAAATCGATATATTATTCAGTTTTGCTCCTCAGTGCATATTTCCGATACGCTAAGAAGTACCTCTGCGAAAAGACTTATCTGTAAGATTTCAGAACGCTATTTGCTGAAGCTTGAAATCCGACAGAACTCAGGCTGAGGGAACGTAATGCATTTGTGTTATTGTTCAATACCTTGAAAATAATTATTGATTTTTATATGTAATGTAAATGTGCGTATATGTAGTCAGCTGTGCGACGCCTGGAGCAATACGGCTGTATTGCTTGGATAACGCGGCAATATATCTAACCAGACAAAGATTCTCTCTTCTAGATTTCTAGTCCGCTTTCCCATAAGTCACTATGCGTGCAACGCATCACAATTCATTCCCAATCATTTTGCCAAAACTCAGAAATCGTACCTGAACGAAACCTCCTAGACCCTTACTATCAAACTCTGCTTATAAGCGAGTCTTTTTGTCGGCGTCTTAAATTCAATAGCTTGAACCTTTAAAAGGTGTAGCATTTATCCTCGAAGGTCTGAAACTGCTCACTTCGCAATTTTGCAGTAGTTCTTCTTAGTACAGCGAACACCGACGTTCGACTTAGAAATTTTTCACCAGCCTTCAGATCCTCGACTGTTCAGTAAGCCGTTGTAAGGCCAACTGTCTTTTTTCTGTTATTTTCATGTATATTAACAGTCCAGTTCCGTTCCTTTACACCCAGTTTCTCCTTACAAAGCCCACTTCTTTGCCCTTTGCTTGCGTAGCGTCTAAACCGACTCCGGATCCTAGCGTCGCTTCGGCATTACTATCGTTTTACTGCGTTTAGACTTTTCGACGAAGAAAACGATCAGAACATGCAGCTTTCCTGTTGATGCATACATTGAGTTGGTTGGAGCCATTTCGCGTATTAATGAACTGGAATTGCCTTGGAATGATGTAAGATGGGGCAATGATATTTTGATTTGTGTTAGACGTTATTATATTTCTCGTTTGCGAGCTTATGCCAATGCTTGTGAAGCTTTGTCAACAGCTATGTATTTGAGATTTAGATTTTCATATTTAATTTCGTAACTAATGGCTTTTTTTTTTACTGGGATTGACGGTCAAAATACGCTACGCCACTTATCTCCCACCTTGAGGCACGGCAGGCATCGGAGTCATGCAAACCCACATCTGAAAAATGTAATAGTCGATTTTCTTTAAATACTAGTTCAACGCGTGGCCATCACTGAGCCACGTCTCGTACGTGACGACGGTGTTTACGACTGTGTTTAGTCCCAAGAACTTTATACATATCGCAGTATACAACTGTATAATTGAGCATTCTAAAAGTTGTCAGTTCTCGTAGCTATGTCCAACAAATTATAATTGTGTTCTGCGACATATGCATACGTATGTGGGAAATAACTACTATGCATATATTAAATGTCCATGTTTAAAAACAGCTTCAAGAAGGCACATCCAATTTTCCACGTGAACGATTTTTTTTTACCATAAAACGGAAAAAATGTTTGAATTGATGGTTTTCAGTCTAGCTTCATAATTGTTACTAATTGAGCAGGGTAAATATCGATTAAGCAAACTGCTAATACGGCAGCAAACACGATAGTCTAAGCGTCTTTTACCGCTCGGGTATGATGGTCCCTTGTTGTCTTTCGTGTCTTTCTAGCTGCGAAAAAGCTACAGAGGATGATGTATTAAGGCTGCGTCATCGCCAACATTCGCTACGTCCACGAACTCAGCTTAAGCTTCTGTCTTAGCTCATCGCTTGTATTGACTAGGTGGCCTGCACCCACCGCACGATAACATGATGGAGCACGTCGCATGAGCAGGATCGCAACATAGCCGACAACGAAGGCTCCATGGCCCCTGTCCTCTAACCATAATGCACAGTCAGAGCACATTACTCATATTAGGCCTGATGGGTAGTGAAAGTGGGGTAGACAAACGAAAGTCATCAAAGACGTTTAGTTAAGCGAGCACGAATGATAAGCGTGAGCCACTTAAAAGGTCACCCACAACTGCTTTGCTTGTAAACGATGACCCGTCACACGCACACCAATCGTACATACATAACATATTTACACTGGCGGGACAAGAGTGACGATGATCGTTTTGAATATAGGGCTAGGAAGAGAGGTGTCCAAGAGATGACGCGTTATTGGTATTACATGGATAACAACAAACTAACCTTATCTAAGTCGTGCAAGCAAATCGAATACTATGGCTGATTTAGAAATTAGCGATTTCATTAAACTAAACATCCGTTCCAAGCCAGTCGTAAGCACCCGTCGTAACGGTAGGGCTAGATACCCTTTGAACTTACTTTTCAATAGAATATCCATTGAATTAAGCTGATGTACAGCTTGGGATTTTCATTTCGTACCTAATTATTTCATGCAACTACTTTAACTAATCGATAATCCATGCAGCAGAACGCTATGAAATATGGCCTATATTTAAATGTACCGCGCTCAAACGACGTCGCAATCGTATGCGGGCTGCGCGGTACTAACATGATCGATAGCCGATCCGGAGCTCGTTCGGCACAGATGTCGTTAGCCATAAAAGGAACCTTCGATGCTTTTTACTAAAACCACCAATGTCTAACTTCTCTGGAAGTCATAGTTCAATTTCAACTGTTCTACTTACTCAGCGGGAGTCCTCTTTCTGGTCGAATTTCGTTTGGCACTAACTTTATTAACTTGTTTGTCGGGCGGCACTATTTAGGTATAAAACTGCGCTTCTGGTATTGATCGCTAGTTCTCGTAATAATTTTTTGACTTGTTTTATTAACACTGTATGATGCTATGGCACGTATGCAGATCAACGATCATAACTAACACTGCCTACTCGAAGTACGACGTCACATCATGAGGTCAAACCTTGAAACCGATGCTAAAACGATTCACCCGTCATAAAAAAGCGGATGAATCCAAAGTACGGAAATATAGCGTTGTTATGACTAGACATTTAAAACAGCTTTAGAATTTCACATGGCGCTTATCAACTGCGTCATAATGCATAAAAAAAAAAAGAAACTTGCAATACATTTGCACAAACAGCTTAATACAAACTACGAAGTCTTACTTACAGAGCCGTTTAGTAATTCTAAACGATCTAACATCGATGACAGCTAAGTGAATTGATGGAAAAAGAAAGAACTAGGGAGGAAACTAAAAGCATAGCTCGTTTAGTTCTGTTTAGAGGAAATAGTATGTTACAAGTTCTCACAAATATACGTATTGGACATTCAGCATAAATTTGCATACGTAATCGATCCCTTCGAGTTCAGCGTGTTAAAAGTTTTTCTCGTTCTTGTTACTGAATAACGCTTCCTCAGCCTTATTGGGTCCAAAGACGTTGACGAACTGCCAGACTTAGTCAAATGTTCTAGTGTGAAGTGTGCAGTTATTCGAGTCATCGGATCAGCAGTCGAACTAAGTTGTCTTGTGGTAAAGGCACTTAATCATCGCCGAAAGATATAGGGCACTATCATGCGATGAAGGCTCTCCCATCGAAGAAATTTATCCAAAATCGGTGGTCTTAATAGCGTCCCGATGCAAAAACCTATATACTTTCTCGCCGGTTTCCCTATCGAATATCCTATACTCGTATATGCGCGAAATTAGAATACTTATTTTGTTTTTTAGTTTTTAAAGTTTTATGTTTTTATTTGTTTTTTTGTATTATATATATAATATCTACTACTTCGAGGAAACATGATGTCTCACGGAAGAATTTTAAGCGTATCATTGTCATTACAGCCGTGGATATTGGAGAGATCGCTGTTACAGTGCCCAAATGTCAAAAAATTTAAGTCGAAATTTACGGAAACAACAGGGGTTGGTTTTTACCGAGTTGCTTCAAGGGATCAGTCTGATCCAGCGATCTAAGTTTTGATTTCTAAAAACATTGTCAAGATTTAAAATCAACTGAAAAAGCACCGTATCACAACAAATATTCATCTTGTCCATATACCCCCGTTTTGCTTTGCAGCTCACTTTCATACAAATATATACCATATATTATATCGAATATACAAAAATGGAAGTATCAAAAGACGGTATACACAAAATGTACCATCACTCTGATCCTCAAGAAGTAGGGCACTGCCAAATGCTACTTTTGATACCATAGTGCATTCCGTGAAGTAATCGGATGTTCTTCATTGATAGCTCTTCTCTATTCACCCGCTAAAGCGGCTTACGAAATTGATGCATTTTTGCAATTTCCGTTAAAAGCATTGCAAGCCATATGTGAGGCAGATTCTTGCTTAGTTAGTAGGAACATGAGTTAACATCGACATTAAGGAAAGTTCAGCTATAGTCCGAACTGCTGACCTATTTACGTTCTGAAAATCGGTCAATCGCTGTAAAGAAAACTTAAGCGTCATGTAAAAGGCCTTAAAGAAAACCAAAGTCACTGACAATTTTTTAAGCAGCTGCGCTTAAAATTTATAGTTATAGGATAAAAAAAAAAGCATTTTCGATGTAATGCTTTATTCATACGCGTTTATACCAAAGACATACAAAAGGCGGATAGGTTGAACTTTCAGTTTCGCTGTGAGGTGGCTGCATGGCCCATCCAGGACTTGTGCAGGAAGATCAGACACCAGGCAAAGTCCTTTCTAGCTTCTAACTGGTAGAAGGAAAGTGTTTTCATATCCAGTAACGAGTAGGGTATCGGCTTCCGTCTACAGAACAGATCCAGACAAACTCGACAGGTAGCGTTATAATTAAGGTAAACAGCTCTCCAATGGCCGTTTCAAAGAAAAAGAGCTTGCGATGGGAAAAGTCTAGTCTAAATTATGCTTTCACTTGCTTTAGTCAGTTTCAACACTTGAACATTTTGATTGATATTACTTATTACTGAGGCACAGGAGTACTCTAAGCTCCTATAATAAGGGGATACATGTAACAGCAACGGCACCGTCCATAGACGGATAGACCAAAACGTTTCGAACCATAGAAAATTAAATTGTTCAATCCATTCGACTACCCTTTGAATTTGGGTTTATCTTCTGGCTAAATATTACACTTATTTCTACGATTTACATACAAATGGCTTTGTCAGCCCATTATATCGGTCTCTGTCAAGGACACTGACGATTGTTTTCCTAGGGCAATAGGCTCTGGATGACCTCAGGTACAAATGTCGATTTGGTAAAATAGAAGAAGTGGCAAATATAGTCCACCAAAAACAAGAAGTTTTTGTAGCGATAATTTTTGTAAAAACAATTCTTACATTTAATTGCCGAAGCAAATATTCGCACACTGCAATCCCAAAAGAAGTGGTAACTGTTCACCAAAAACAACGCATTTTCCTCCCCCCGCGTACAGATACATAAAACTTACTCGATAGAAATGACAAACGGCTTCGTACAAAATTGACGTTGACATTGAAACGTATTAACGTATTGTACTACCACTTATATGGGTGTAGAAAATGGCCCAATAACCATTAGTTTAGACGTGTTCTATTCTGATAGACGTACCGCAAGTCTGGAGACCGTTACAAATTTCCGACAGCTTCGACCGACCAGTGTAAAATCCCTTTTAAAAGAAACTGCAGGTAAATGAACGAGCAAAATTACAGCTATAGCTTTTGGATGTAGACAGTTTATAGTTATAAGTGGTTGACAAAGCGGGAAATAGAAAATTTAAATAGGCGAGGAATCAACACCGATAAAAACACTTTACTTGTTATTAATATTTATTTTAGGGGCCTCGCCAGCAATTACTTTCTTTGATCGATGTCTGCACAGGCCAGGACGAATCTGCGCTGCACCAAAGCCCAGTCTGGCCACTTCAGTAGTGTTGCGGATAACGTTAAGATTACTGTGAATTCAACCGTTTGACTGTACTTCATTGAACTGGGTCTTGACTGAAACGCATGCTCAATGGCAGCGGGGATCCGTCACTAATTTTGCGTGTAATAGATGTGTAGTGTTGAAAAGAGACCGCTCATCAACGACTCTACAATTATATGTTTGCACGTCTATATATACAAGAGAGATACAAGAGTGCCTTGTTCAGAACAGAAATTAAGTAACGGTTGCAGCCCTTTGATCTTAATAGCGGAATATATATATAGAATACTGAGCCATTTTTTGTTATACGTATGCAATTACTACTTGTTAATATCAGATCCCTTGTGGGCTGTATATCTAACTTGACTAACTAAAGCAGCTGAAATTAATTGCTTTGATGCGAAACACTAGGCTAAGAAAGCTAAGGTTTATTATACTGTAAAATAAACTTATTATTATTAAGCAATAACAACACAATCATCGGTCATTCAATTGTTCACGAAAAGGTGTTCTAGCTATACTCAACCGAAGTTAGGGTCTATAGTCGGGAGGGTAATTCGAATTTCTACGCTTTAATGATCATGATGAGCAAAGCAACGGTAGTGACACTGAATAGATTAGCATCAACAACATTTCGCTTGGAAACGTACGTCGTACAATATTCACCTACAATCGGCCTCGTCTGCTGCAATATCATCAGGTTTGACCTTTTAAAAAAGAAAAGGACACCGATGACTCCTGTTCCGACAACTGTAACCAACGCCTTATTTAGCCTCAGCGTTATTTTTACTTAGAAGTTTTTCTGGTATTTACGCAGATCATTAAACATCGTCTCAACGTGAGCGAGTTTCCAGCTTTGAAGAGTGCTCGTCTGATACTTGCCCCATTGACAGTTGAGTGAGGGCACTAGTACTTAAAAATATTACAATACAGACTTATTTATGAGCTCGATGTAGAATGCAACAGTTTTAATTATACATATAAATGATACGAAAAAATCAAACTCAGTAAAGAGTCAGCGAGTGGAGAAAAACACCACAAAGTATATAATTCGATTTTTAATTCGCATAGACGTATCCTTTTCCGTACTGTTTTCCCCAGTTCATTCGTAGACTGCGGCGTTGGCAGCTCGCCATTTTTGCTTTGATGCTTGACAAATAGGCAGCAGCTACATAGCAGAACTGCCTAACAGGACAGCCAAGGCTTTTCTACCTCCAAACACCAGGGTTGGTAACATGACGTATTGATAAAAATCGCGTATTAACTTCTCCATTACATAGGATCAAAAACAACGCAATTTTTGTTTGAACAATCCTTCTAGAAACAAAAAAACAGGTTGAACATTTTTTTTTCATTGTTGAGCATGTGGAAATGGATATTAAAAACATGTGTTTACACAATATGTCAATATCCTGTACTTCCGTTTCTGGGTAGTGGTGAACACGGGGCATGAGTTAACGTGCCCCAATGCTATGGCTACGAACGTTGCCAACGAAACGATGATAATACTAGAGAAATTAATAATGCACTTTTCTATTATAGCCGAAAGACCATCTGCTTGATTGTACGAATATAAAACATCATTTACATTTACTATCATTTTTATTGTTAGGGTTCTCTTTATTTAAGCCATTCATTTTTTGACGGTGGCATTGAGCCACCGGTGTAGAACGACACCCAATAATTTGAATAGAAGAACATGAATCTAGAGCCATACGTACCTTATGTAACAGGTTTGTCTTAAAGTAGCGAGATCACCCACTTCTGATTTCACTGATTGACAGATTACTGTTTATTTGCTTTCTTTTTCTACAGATACTTCAAGCGTTCCTGCTTGAGTTAACGATAATGCTTTCCATAGCTGGCTTGAATCATGCAGACGGTTTATGTCGATGCTTGTTGTTTCACTCACGAACGTATCATAATTTTGCCTCCCATCATTTCTAACCCTTTCATCACCAGGTTCTCTATCATTTCCAGTCCTTTTTTCCGCTTGCAAGCCTGTTTCCTGGCACAAGCTTTTATGTTACTTAATTTATTGATTCTGACATGATCAGCTGTTCCGTCTTTTCCGCTCATCAGTACCTCTGACGTATTGAATGGAGGGTTTACCAGTATAAACGTTTTTGGCACAGGTTTCTCAATTAATATATAGAAATTCTTTGAGTCTTCACGGAAAACAAAGAGCTTTCCCTTTGAGCTATCCCAAACCGAGAATTTTTCAACGCACGTCTACTGAAGAATTTACCCTTTGCAAATCGCTCGTCGTCATTCTGTACAGATTGATCTTCATCGCCGCAGCAGTAAATGAAATATACAAAAGAAATACGGCCGGTACCTGCTTCAGGAGACAGCGATTCGTGACATCGTTTTTACGTTCTAATCGCACCGAAGGATGGGTCATATTTTACCGTAGATACTGTGGAACGAAATAAAAGAAGACTACTGCTGTTCCTTAAGGACAATGGCCCTATTAAGCAAGACCTGATTTTTGTCTCGTATGCGATGCTGATGTACGCGACGTGTAAGCGTAAAACCAAAGTTGTTTTGACGTTGAGTAGAGAGACCATGCTAAGCGATTAAATTCATCCCTTTTTGTTTCGAGCTTTACACCCGGAGTCGTTACCACATGGAGTCGAACCTGGACCACATATCCATAAATAAGTAACCAAAGTTTTTTTCATCTACATACTTAAACTTTGCTTTCTTACTCAGTGAGGATTTCGGGATAGACGCCATTTTGTATGCTATTCAACTGAGAAGCACAATAACAACAAGACCGAAGGTTATTAGGTTTATTATGAAACACTATGAAAATTCAATTTGTAACTTTCGCGACTCGATACATTGACAGTGGTCAGTCCCGAAATAGGTGTGGGCAAAATCTATAACCTTAAGCATATAGGAAAAACATTTATGTGGTTTATACTATATTAGTCGTTTTTATTTATTAATTTAACAAATCGGTCCAGTTGTACGCTATAGCCTCGATAGAGGTGTCAATCAATCACCAAAAACGATACAAAACTACGAAAATATCATAATGGGCCTGATACTGCATCATGATTTCTGAGTTCAGTTTGAATTATTTATTAAAAAAGAGTTGTCTGATTCTCAATTGTCGAACTTCCCTGTACGATATCCTGGTTCCAAGCGATTCTTGGATACATCACCGATCATACAGAGTACACTTCGTACTCGTACATACTCTCTGACAGAATATCATGTTCTGTGTATCAAGATACGGCAATATGAAAAAAGTGGAAACTAAGTGTGTATTCCATACACATTATGTATAATATCTTGCATTTTATTCAGCTTTGGGCAAGAAAGTGAAGGCTTCCCTAAAAAAAAGCGTCCACTTTCAATCATAAGGTGCTAAACTACGTGATCACCATAGATAATCGACTCTAATTTTGTGTGTGTATACACAAAATGTGTATGTACAGGCAGATGTTTCAAAGCCACTTGTTATTCGACTTCCATAAAACATTAACTTTTATGGTGGCCAGGCGCAGACCAACGTGCCGTGTACGTTGGTCTTCACTATTGCTACACTACAGTATCATAGATACCTATATATGCTAGCAGCGTATCTCCCTTAAAGAAACAGCAAGATCTAGGAATAATATAAAAAAATATTTGCACGTAGTCTAAATTAAAGGAACAATAGCAAGTGTTGTCAGAGGCCTATTGATTGAAGCCATATTTTGCATGGTGACCTATGGAGAGATTAGTACTATGTGTAGATGCTGGAGCAACGTTAGATGGCAGGGTGTGCATTTGATCATTGTGATAATTATCATGCCTCTGTCCTGATACTGCAGCGGCAGAGAGGTCCCCATGAATTGATATGTTCAACGAATTACTCGTAAGCTGTTGAACGTGTTCACCTGTTTGCTGGGAAGCATCGCCATTTGAGTTTGTCATTGATAAGCTGCTGTTATCTGTTGTCGATGACGCCACAGTTGAAGGCCGATTGGCATACTGAGGTGCGAGATTTTGTACTATACGACTCAGGCAGTCGAGACTACTCGGCTCAAATTGTACTGGCGAATCTGATAGCGTCGATGAATATCCTCGATGACGACCCAATAGCTCTGTAAAGTCTGTAGTAAATAGAAGAAGCAGGTTAATAAATAAGAAAACTTCAATGACTCGATGACGTTTCCAAAGCAACGACTACCGGCTAGGCATAGCGCAGATGTTTCTCGACCGATAAATCGATTCTCCAACTGCATAGGGTTTTATCTAGCGAACTGTATTAAAAAGTTGAAGAAAGTTGCTTTACTGGTCATGCTTCGACTGAAGTTTGTTTCTGACATCAGGATGGATAACTTGCGACCCATAACCCAAAAGTTTTACTAATCCAGTCTTTAGCGAGATTGATTGAATGTATGCGGCAAGCGCGTTGACTAGCGTCTAACTGTTTGATCCGGCCAAAGCGCCGTATATCTTAGTATGGGTTGTTTGGACGAGCAACAAATAATTCCATGATCTAATATACAGGGCATATTGATTGTACACGTTAGCATTGTAAAGACGGCGGGTAACGGACAAAGTCAGTCACTATTCAACAACGATTATATTAGTCGCTGTTGCCTCTACTACAGCTTGAAGAAGAGTTCACTGGTCCCGATGTGAGCATAACTATCAGCAGAGGTTTTGCTTCGAATGGCTGGGTCAGCACAAGGCCGCCTTGTAGACCTCGTGAGAGAAAGACAAAAACCTATACTTTAGCAAAGAGCGTTCACGCTATTGGCGGTAGCTGCTAGAGAGCTCTTTTAGTCAGTAAAGCACATCATTCTCTCTGGCTGAAAAACCGCGTCTGAATAGGACGGCTGTATAGATCGCGTAAAGGTGCACCTGAAGGGGGTAGGTATCCAGCCGATTTCGTCTATGGAAAGTATAATAAAAAAAGAAAAATTTGATCCCACCTGAGGTAGCCTGTGAACTCAGAGATTTTGTACTCTTGCAGATTTCCCTTTCGAATGACAAGCTTGGCGGGTAAACTAGCCACCATTATATCAGCAAGATTGTATAAGAACAGGAACTAGATGCAACCCGGTCAGTCGACATAGACTATGCTCAAATCCGCGGCAGTGATAAAAGTTGGCTAAATGAACAGTTTGCATCGCTCGAGTCCATCTAACGCGAGTTCCACGATAAACGAACGACCAATGAATGTAACAACCACATGTTCTTTTAGCACTTTAGTTTTAAGCTGCCTTCCAATATTGCTGCTTAAATGTATTGGTTCTCATGACACGCAGACTCTGTCGTCGACGTGGATGATGAAAAAACGGCCTTCGATTATACAACGCGAGGGTTATTTATTATGCATAGTACAGAAATAGGTTGAGGCTTCAATGGACTATGCGGTCATATCTGCTGAGCTCGTCAGGCCAGCGTCTGTCAGTCAACACTATAAAACGCTTTCAAAAACAACAAGGCCGATATCCGGAGGGTAGAAATAACAATGTCGTACCTAACACAGAATATCAGCCCTTATGAGTGTGCGTTCGTCACTGGCAGAAACCCATCTTGCATTATGCTACATCTGTCTCAGTACGCCTATGATGTGTATGTACAAGATAATGAACAGTATAATGATATGTTGATGCGATACATAACGACGATATTGTGGCAATATTCATTATTTTAGTACTTAATAAAATCAGTTGTTTACGTGTAAATTGTTCCTGTCTTGATTTATATAGGCCGCATATTATGTATCGTTGACGGTGTGCTTGGTACTTACATACATACTGCTCGTGAAGCAGCGGAATTACTCGTGTATGATTGTGATGGTGGTTAAATTTCAGGTGGGTAGTTTATATAACCCTATCGGCCAATGCTACGCTAGTTCATATACGCCGTAGCGATATACTATAGTAGTAGGATTCTCTAGATGAATGAATAGTTGCGTATACAATATAATTGCTTTCAACCTTTGTAGGCCTTAATTGGAAAATGTCATCAATTCAATTGTCGATGGCGGAGCCACGACTTGTAATCAAGCCACGATCATGTGAGGCAGCTGTGTCGTCCAATGCATAAATATACGTTGGAAACGAAGTGGTGTTGTCGCACATAAAGATCTCCTCATTTCGGACTGATCTTGCCTTGTGGCTCATGCGCTATAGATCCCCTTTTGGATAGTTGACTTCCCTCCTAACCGTTGCCTGGTCTTCCACAGCTGGCAAATCTGTCATGTGTGACTTACTTACGATGTGCCAATGTGGCACGATGAGTGTCATCTCTCGAACGGATCGCTTTACGGTTTTAGCTGCCAGGACTAGTCAAGGTGAGACTATCTTCAATAGAATGACGAATTCCAGATAGAGCCTATAATGGCAATGAACCGAAATTATTTCGAATAGTTTTCATCTAATGGTAAGTGTTGAGTGAGCGTTTACGTTTGTCAGCCGGGGGGAGCCCGCGGAGTATCATCATTAGAAAAATGCTAATATGATAAATCACCTCACCTTTCACCCTGTCCTTTATTTGATGCCGAACATTTTCTTAACAACAAGTATCACGCCACGTATTCTACACCTCTTCTAGCTTTTTCACGGCTTTTTGCAGCCACGCTGGTTCACGCCGACCCAACTTTCGTGTTATCACTCCGCATATTTTCATACTAATCTTCTACCAGACAGACACGTTTTGAATACTGTTCCTTGCCATTTCATTTGAAGGTGTTATGAATGACATTTTCGATTTGGTTCTATAGTGTATTGAAATTTCGAAGCTTTGCGCGTTACACACCCGGGCAATTTGAAATTTTGACAATTTTATGTAAATTTTATAGCCTCCGTACGATAACGCAGAGGAGAGTAAACTGTACATCTAGGAAAGGATGATATGTACAGCATTATTGTTATTCATAATTATTCACTACATGTTATCTTAAAATTGATAAAATAACGCAAGAACTGAATAAAAAAAAAAAGAATTAACACGACCAAATTTTCGAATGCCCACACAGCAAAAGTGAAATATGTCTAGGTGATTTATAACCTCTTTTTTTGGTTGCATTTCTCGTTCATTGTTCAGAGGTACACGTATAAGGTGTCAGTGTTAGTAAAAGGTCTAAAGGTTCCCAGGAACAATCGTACCGCGCCACTGGGTGTTCTGAGACGCGATGGCTGGATGGTAAAGGACACTACAGTTAAAAGGCAAAACTCCGAAGTAGCTAGCTCAAGACAAGAGCCCCGTTGTACTCCAAGAGACCTCACAGAAGTCGCCTCTGCTCCATGTTAGGACGGGCCAGTGTCATATCTGTAAGCATGGCCTAAACGATACCGCTTAAACCTCTGTCGCAATTTCATGCGAACAACTACTAGATAACAATCATTTTATATCCAGGAAGTGTCGATGTCCTGCAATATATTTGTCCTCCCATCATCCGGCATCATCGAACGTGCAAAAAAGGGTTACATTTTCAATTACAGATATTACGCCTATATTTACAAGTTGTTCATCTATTTCAAGAACGGGCAAATAGTTTACGAGTTTTAACAATGCCATCTTTCGAAAAATTTATTTGAAATAAAGAAACCAATACGCTAAGTCAAATAAAACTGTTCTTAAAGCCAACTTAGAGCTATTCAAAAGGCCGGTGTTTTTGGAAAGGAATTGGTCGCAGTCCGATACATGTATCCTAATATAATAGACACAAATTCGGACCATATCACCAGCGATGCGTTTTCAAATCACTGCAATATTTCCAGTTCATCGCTAACATATATTTCATTTTTTACAGTTGACACGTTTGCATATGCAACCACGCTTATAACGCCAACGACACGCTAAGCAATAGTCCCGCTATTTGCCAGGCCTATTTATGGTATACGTTTTTGAGTGTCACGCCGCTGTGTCACTTAACACACCTCAACTACGCGTTTTCAGCCGGCCTGCACGCCGCCACTGCGGGCGTTGCCTGCCACCGGCTGATTCTCCCTAGTACTGATATTAGTAATAGCGGCAACAGTATCAAAGATAGTCGCTGTTACTCACCTAGTTTTTGTTGGTGTTCGCATCCATTGGCCGGCCTCTGAGCCATCATTTCTTTCTCCCGAGCAGAATCTATTTCCTGAAATACACGGCCAGAAGCTTTCGCTTGTTACATCCTCTATCTGATCCAGCGTTCCTTCTATATGTCTAATTCTCTGTCTATGTATCTTCTCGTTCCATTCTTCGTTCTTTAAATCTTGCTGTGTTCATTCCTTCTTTGACGACACATTCGACCTGCGGACTGACGGACTGTTGAGCTCAAACGGACAGCGGCTCAACTCGGCGAGCAATGCTGACATCGACATCCGACTAACTGATATGGCTACAAGTAATAAACTCAAGACGGTAAAGCAACGACCAAAGGAGGGTGTTGAGGAGGGCGGGTTAAGGGGACAAAGTACTCGGGCGGATCTCCTGATAATCGGAAAACGCTCGATAGAAAGTATAGGAAAAAGGACGAGAAATGTGCGATACCGTCTTTCTCTGAAGGTTTTCCCTCGTCCAGGTTTTTGATAGCTACGATTACTTTCCATAGACTAGGTGGAAGTTTCGTAGTGCATTCGGTCCCTTTGCTACTTCTGCTTATATGCACTACATCGATATACTTCTGGGGTGCTCTGAGCGTGCATAGATGAGTCAGTGGGCGTGTTTGTGTGCATGCGTACGTGTTTAAGCAAAACGACATCGCATACTGGGCATCGCGATCTCGCATCTTTGTGCCACGCATGGTATAACAGCCGCAGAGATAACTGTCGCTGGTACTCGGGAGATCGTTACGGTGCTGATCGAGTTGGCTGATTGGGCTATGATGTATTTACTGTAGTAGTTATATAGGCCTAATAGTGAGCTGACGCGTCGTTGCGAGTGGCTGTTGTGTTCCAGCAATGGTACCGTACGGAAAATTACAGCTTCGAGGAAGGTTCGTTGGATAATGGTAGAACGCAGAAAATTAGGGGAAGATAACGGCAGTTTGATAAGGGGAGTCCAAAAATTACTATTTTAAGGCGTACACCCGTATACACGTTTTTGGCCAACTTCTGCATAAAGAACGCACGCAATGAAGTTTTATTAGCTGAACTTTCGGCTGCTACAGGTATAGAAGTACAAGGCTAACTAGAATAGGTTCGCTGTTGAAGCAAGGTAACGATGTACTACAAAATAAAGATAATAAAATGCATCTAAGATATTAAAGAAAAAAACTAGATTGGTTATGTTATTTCTATAGGTCTATATAAATATCTTGTACTTTTTAACCTTCAATTTTATGTTGATATAGGTAACTTACCAAATAACAATTGAAGAGAAGTAAATGCAGCAACACAGAAACCAATGCGGTTACTCCCTCTATCTTTTATAAAAGGAAATTTATAAAACTAAATTTCAAGTAAGCGAGCTAAGCTTTGACTGTTAATACTATACTCTTATAATAAATAGATAAGTTATTCTTAACTGGTATAGTGCGGTTCACGGAATCGCCGCGCTGGATTAACTGGAGTTCGAATATACATAGCGATGTTTCATTTTCTAGCAAGTATTGTTTTAGGCTCAAAGTTAGTACGGATACCTTAGTACGGATAGGCCAACACATCTCCATCATCGATTAGTAATTTTTTAGGTGCCAGTTCGAATCCGGACGTGGACACACAATTAATTTCGTGATAGGCGCCAGCAATAAATTAATAAAATGCCTAACATATCAGCCCTTACGTCTATAAAAACAAAAGTGTTATCGTTTCTCACTTATAAATAGATGTTTTTTTAATTTATGAACCAAATAACATATTCGCCCTTCCGACCAACAGAGAAACGTATGGTGGTAACGTGCACATTCATAGCATTACTGACGTTCCAGAATAAAAATTGTTTCATGCACAAATATGGGATAACTGCGGTAGCCATACAGATGTTAGGCAAGTCTTGTCTATATATGTAGTTTCTATATCTTGTCTAACGAAGAGTTTTCTATGACTTACGTAGCTATGTAAGTATATATATTTGGCTAGCAATTCAATACCGTAGCTTCTACTCGTATACTGTTCGTAATATGGTGATACTCGCATAATGAGAAAATGCATATAGCAAAAACAGACTGCATGCCGGAATGATAATCGCATCACGCCACAAATCCTATCAGTGTTGCTACTATATCTGCAGAGGGATTGAGGTCCTACATCGCATCCGAGCACAATCCGAGGGATTACGACATGGTTCCGTTGCAGGACATGGTACAGAGGGAATGCCGTCGAGCTATAGCCGAGTGGAAATGTGTGTGAGAGATTATTTCAAGCACTTTTTTGAGAAGGTAAGCAGCCAGAGCACGAATCACGTAATCGCCATCATGTCCAACAACCCAGTTTTGGGGGGCAGGGTTCTTCTTGGTACCCCCTGCAGTATTCACTGCTAAGAATTTTGTTTCCTTACTGTACTCGTACCCTCTGGTACGGACACACGTTCGTACAATGCATTTCAAGCTGAATCTGCCAATGTACAGAGAGTTTGCTCAGCAGTAATCACCTGGTAATAGATTAGGTAATACATAGTAAATCTTATGATAGGCACCACTTCATGCGTATCTAAGATCGTTCTGTTTGACATAACCGGAGGATAATTCTATCATCACCCTTAAAGACCAATCGACGACCCAGACGTAATGGTGTCGTAAGGTCATGTGATTTCGATCTTTCACATGCCATATTAGAGAGGACCCGATACACATAAACGAACGTCTAACACTAATCTGCATAGCTGGGGAGCATGTCTTCTTTGCCTTTATTATTATCCATACCTCGTTACGATTGTTAATAACAATACGATAGGCGCATTAGCGATTTCACACGATTGATTTAGGCGACACTGGCTTTGCAGGCGATTGGCCCAGGGTCAGAAGGACAGAGTAACAGAGAGGGAGAGAGAGAGAGGGGGGGGGGGTGGTAACAGACGAAGATTCACACAAGCTTCCAAATTCACTGCTCGAAGTTCGTCCATAGGGTGAACGATGAACGGAAGACCATCTCGAAACAAGAAACGAGGCGACCTGTAGGCAGTCTATTGTCATTCCGGGCAACGATTCCGACGCGCAGAATTGACATGTTCACACCAACGCGGGTCGCCCTACCTCACGCAAGGGAGCACGAATAACTAAACGAGTTCTAGGATAGACTGTGCTGGTGGGGCAGGCACAAAGCGACCCAGCACATAGTGCCCTTGGGCTTGTCGAGCAAGCAGGAACGTGTCTGTGTATGTAAGGATATGTCTATGACAAATGTAATGTTGATCTCCAACGAACGGGTTCCACTTAATATCTCAACGTGTATCCCATCGTAGGTCCGATGTTGCAGAACGGCGCGACGAACGTGAGCGGAACATAGATAGCGCGTTTGGGCTATGCTCACCTGCGGCCACCCACGATCTAGCGGCCTCTTCTAAAAAACCGACGAAGATAGATCTAGGGCCAATTTGGTGACAAGTTTTTCGATTGCTGACGAGCACGAACATGGGCATTGTACCTGCCAGAAAAATAATTTTACGCCACCTTCAGCGTGATTCGTGTGACGATGACTTATAGCAAAATGAAGTGGCCACACACAAGAAAGCATGTTAAAGAGATTTTAACACCATTAGCCGCAGCTAAATGACCGGTGTGGAACAGTGTTGCAAATCCCGACACGATGCTATTAAATGCAAAATAAAGCCTACATCAATCTGACACGTATTTCTATGTTTTGTGTAGTTCTGCTGTACCGTGAAAAATATAAGAAGTTCCACTCGTAATCGTAAAGCTATGGCCAAAAAAGCTTTTACGTGTATTTTAACAGGTTTATATAATAAAGTTTAACAGACTCAGACGGAGTATTAAATCTAGAATATCAGCATGATGTTACTAAACGAAAGAACGTGCATTCATGAGTCGTGATGTTTCTACATTGAGGCGTCTTTGTTTTGAAACTGGGGCACTATTGTGCATTAATATCATACTAACAAGTATCAGAAGCTACCTACTTAGAAGCGGTTAGGACGAACCCATCTGAACCCTATCTAGAGCCACTTCTCATAATATACCAGGTCCACAAAGTTAACAGCCAACCTTGTTTTTCCAAATACGTACACGAAATATGCATCATCTGCTTTTTTGTTCCAGCCTACTTACTTGAATCGTAGCGTAGGCAACAGCTCTAGCCCTAATACCTAATCGGAAATCACATATCTCATCCAGAAGTATCTACAGTCCCCGTCTGCTTGTCGCTATATTTATCCAGCTTTTTCATGCTTTCCAATTATATCAAGTACTCAACATTTGCCGTAGCCGTACAGGATGAACTAATCCGACATTGACAACCTGTGACAGCGTCTAAGAGACGTCCTACCCGGCGTGATCCAACGTCGGTGATGATCAATTAACGTCTGAAAGGTGGATTGCGTCGAGTACGCACAGGATAGAATTGTCGGAAGAAAGCTTCGTCGCGTCCGGACACATATAATAAAAGTGTGTCGAGAAACGGGTTTAGTATGCGACCCGACAGTTCTCTGAAAAAGCAGAACGATCTATTTTGTTTGCCCGCAGGCACTGTAGAGAGGAAAGATGCCCAGAGCTAGAGAAAGGACAACTCAATCCTGTTCATCGTTAGGTGTTTGGTCAGCCAATAGCCCCCAGTCGGCTTAGGCTGAACTTTGTTCCAGCCAACCCATTGTGTGTTTGTGTCTAGGCCCACATCTGAATCAAGTTGTGACGTGCAGTCGGATCGCAAGGACGAGACCGAATTAACGTACCAGTCCATAACTGACCTTCGAATGTCGAGTACAGAAGAGAATCCGTTTAATATAGAATGGTGACAATAAATAGGCTTATTCAGGCCATGCTGCTAAAAAGTCAACTATAGTTGATACGTTTATTGCTGCATCATATCTGGGGGGTGGTTGGGGGTGAGGGGGGCTCGTGCAAAAGAATTTCCATTTAAACAACAAAATTATGATTTCCGTTTTCTCGTAATATAGATAGTGCCAATAACGGACTCCGTTATATGGCAGTATCACCAGTTCAGAGGAATCTATTAAAAAAAGGCGCATTAATGTAAGCCTGAAAGGATAAAAAGTGGAGGACGCATATAGTTGTATTACAGTTTGGCACAATAAACAGCTCAAATCCGTCGACCTGCAGTCCATACTTTTTCTAAACGTATAAAAAAAATTAAAAACTATTTCCGTTTTTTCCTTGTCAGGCTTCCGTGTGGAGACCGTTTAATTACAGTTGAGTTGGGTGTCTTTTGGTGCATTTTTTTTGTATTTGACCAGTTTGTATCTACTAGCGGTACACAGTTCGTGTAATCCTGAACAGTAAACTCAAACTACGTCAGGGCTGTCTTAATCTTACAGAATTTTCGGACGGCGGCCATTAAAATGAGACATCGATATTTCTCGTGCGCGTTTTCTTTCATTACAGCGAAAGCACCTACATAACGAAGGATAGATACTAATATACACCCTAGGAATTTTTTTTTTCGCAGATAAATTCAAGCTTTTGCGTCACTGAGTACCATAAGGTTTTGAAATTGTAAACCCATTTTGCTCAGTGAATTCTGCTGTTCTACAACGTCGCTAATCATTGTCGTGTTTGGACCTTTTCAATCAAAAAGAAATTCATATCATTTGACTTTATAGTCAGGCACAATAGCTGATGCGTCTTTTTCTAGATAAGAGTGTAAAAGTGGATGTGCGGCCTATCTGTCTATCTAGATCCCCCCTTTCCCCATTTTCAATTTCGCTGCGGTCTGGTGCTCAAGATAATCGTTGCCCAATCTATGTAGCTCAGCCACGAGCAGTCTAACCTGCAGCAAACATCTACAACTCTTTGGTTCCCAGGATGCACCTGCCATTTACTGCCCATCATCCAGAGCGTCTCCATTGTCGCGCTCATCCGAGCGGACATGGCAACAACAGGCTAAAGCCGACAGGTATACGAAGATCAACGCACAACAAAAAGGCCCTTCTTCTCTTTCTCAGGTCCTTTTCTTCTGTTTCTTTCTGTATACATATATATATATATATATATATATATATATGAAGGAATCGACTTTTCCCCTAATCTCTTCATGTTTATGACAATGGGCATGAAGACATGCGTACGTGAGCGTTGAAGCAGTGGTCGTCACTGTCGCCGCCACAGTCACATGCGGACGACAATGACAGGAAACACGGCTCACACCACGGCCAAGTGCCAACCATCCTCAGAGATTATAGGGATGCTCATTTTTAAGCAGGCACACAACACGCCGCGCCCCGTCGGACCAAACGTGAAGAAAAGGAAGCGATGGCGGTTGGGACGACTGCGATAACTCAACCGATAGGGACGATAGGGAGCCCAGAGAAGACAAAGGGGAGATGAAAGAGATGCGGGAACGATCCCGAAGATGAACAACTCGAGACAACATCAACAACAAAAACTACAGCAACTAGTGCTTGTGGCGGCAGTAGCTGTGCCATCTTTGCGCTCAGGTTAATGCCTGAAGCAGTAATAAGGTACGAATATATAGGAAGACCTGGACAGAAGGAAACACAAAGAGAGTACAATAGGTGGATTTCGAAAAAAAGCGGGAAGGTCAAGGGAGAGATCTCTGCAACAACGACAAACTGTGCCAAGCAGGTAGACGACAAGCAAATAGCAACGGTTGAGACGGAGTGCTTGTGGGTGCCTGGTCGAACTGCAGCGGCAATTCAATGTCCGCGCACCACCACGGGCTAGTTGCTGAAAAGTTTCGTCGTTATGAAAACAACACTGGTACAGCGCATGTAGCTCATTCTGTCAAAAGACTGAAGAGGCCAGTCACCGGTCCTCGTTGTGGCAACAGCCTGCGGCCGAATAAACAAAGGATCATAGAAAAGATTCATTGGGAAGGGAAACATTTAACTGAAAATACCTAGTTTAGTCAAGTACACAAATGCAAGAACACATGATAGTTAGTGGGAAATTCGCTGTTTTCGTTATTTTCTGGTGACGAAGTTTATCTCTACACTTGTATTGCTTGAAGCGTTGTGTTTGCGCCGCAATAAAACCTGTGTGATCACGCAAATGTATAGTGATCTTTCCCTTGAGTAGTTTGTCAATATTTAGTAGTCATATCTATTCGTGATTGTAAGCCTATGGGATATTATCTTTTTCAAGAGTTCCGCCACATCAAGTTAGTTTACTAGAAATAGATCTTTGGCATTTCATGCGTTCGAACCAGCATGGTTTTACATTGTCGCTATCGCTACTATAATATGCCTAACGTACGGATAGGACGACAAACGGTAAGTTGTCCATTATTTGAACAGTTATCGAATTGAACTTAATCAGTTGTTCGTTCGCAACGCATCCCTTGCTAGTCAAGCATGTCTAGCTTTCGCAGAGTTCCATTTTCGTAGACATGACTTTTTACGAATAATGCAGGATTGATCTCTGCCATTTACTGACACGGTCACTGGGTCTATGAAGACTGAACTCTAATCACTTACGCGATGATGCAATCGGTTACTCCGGTCGTGATCAAAATGCTTCCCGTCGATAGGAGAGCTCTGCCGCATCTTTTGTGTCTGCAGTTCTCGAAAACGCTGCATAGCGCTAAGGGAAGCTGTCCCGCTAGCCGTCAGTAACGACCCATGGGGCGAGCTACTGTTGTGCAGAAGTTCCTCTAAATTTTCGATGTACTCTGAAACGAAGACGCAGACGAATAAGGCGTCTTACGAACCGATCAGCTCGTTTCTGGTCATGTCAAGTGAGCTAACTAAGACATGTTTCTATCGGTCGGCTAAATAGACTTCGTGGGTCGTTAGAAGATCACTTGCAACATTCACGAACGTATGTTTTAACCTAGCCAATCTAAAATTTAACCGATACTAATGACGAACTATATGTACCACGAACGCACCTGCACCAACACGATGCTGACGTCTTCACGTTTTACCATACGATTTCACTGGTTAATTTTGTGCAGAACTACTATTAAGGTAACCAAATTTAGCGATATTGGAGTTACAAGTAAAAAGACATTTGAAGCCCCTTCAATGTGAAATTTCATTGGACATAGTTCTAGATATATGATTCAAGCACGAATCGGACTATCAGTTACGTGGTCCTCAGAACGCTGTCTCTTAGATACCGGACGTAAAATTTGTTACGCTGTCTCCATCAGCCACACAATTGCGATTTTCTTCAAATCTCAGCTTTCCACCGTAAAGATCCGTATTATGCTTTGTTTTTGATTGGCGCTTTATCAAATATTTATAGGATTAAAATAACGTTGCGTACGATATGTGCTGCGTTACTTAGACAAAAGCATAATATTAATCAGAACTTTTGGATGTAAGTTGGCGCGGCACGGGATAGACCCTACGACACAGCAAGCAATACATGACGGAGTGAATTTCAGCAGAGTATTGCAAAGAGATAATATTATGAAAAAATGAGCAAGTTTTAGATACCGATTGCATTTCGGAGGATTTCTACTTTTGGCAGCCTCTGACTGGGGTTAGCTGAGGTTCTCCGTTTCAACAATTCGAAAGCCTCGTTCACTTTGCGAAGTCTACGCCTTTCGCGTAAGGTTGCCGCCTTCCGTCGATCCACGCTGACGGAGCGTCTTTTGCACACTTTGCACGCCCAAACGAGACACGTGCCGCCACGGCTCGAGCATTGCGAGCTTCGGACGCCTCCACTATCAAGCTCCTTACCTGATGAAGACTCTGCAATAAACGAAATAAAGATTTCAGTTACAAATGGAAGCAAGTGGCTCGCGCTAAATGGACCAACGCGATCAAAACGGCCGACCGGCCCGCCAACATCGTATATGTGTTGTTTGATTGTACTAACTTTCGTTGAAACTCAAATGTATTTACGTTTTTTTTAGTTGTCGTTAAATTAAGTATGGTTGGATAATCATGAACAGCTACTTTGTGTCACACGATTAATGAAATTGTAGTAATCATGATAAATCAACCTACCAAAGCATAGAATGGGCAACGTGAACAAAAAAATAACTCAATCGAAAAAACAGATTTGCGTAACCGTAACGTAATTGCGGCACATGACCATTAAATGAATATCTGGATCAACATTACTAAACTATCTCATTCGGGGCACATTAAATTTAATGACAAATCATCATATTAAGGTTTTTAAAGCTATGATATCAACAATCATATAGGTTTCTTTGTAATTAAAAGCTTGAGTTTACATTAACTGCTCGTTCTTCTCATACTAGACAAACTGCCAACGAAATTCAGACAAGTTCTATAATAGGCAAGATAAACTATTGTCTTATATCTTTAATTTTACTGGCGAAATTTCAAAATGATCCCTTATATAATCGTGAAGTTCACCCTTATCACTCTCCATGACTATTCCAAAATAAAAGGAACGTCTAACCCTTATTTCGTCATAAACCATCCTTATACGTCGTTCATTTAGGCAATATACTGGACCCTTCTTTGATTCAGTGACGAAAATAATAAAACTCAGTAATGCGCGACAGGATTTGTCAAGTCCCATAATGTCTGCTCTGCGTAATTAGGGAAATCAATTCGACGACCTTTAATAAATTTCGTTATTCAACAAAATATCTGTGTCGTGTGTATAACACGACCCTATAATTAACAGTACCTCTTCTGAATCAAACCTTCTAACGGAAAGAACTTCCAAGCCGTCAGTATTCTGTTGCGGGAATGATGAGCGCCGAGTCCGATATGCGAGTTACAATCGGAAACGCAGTATGAGTCTTCCAATATGGCGGCCAAAAATGATCTCGTAACTGATGTATGAGAGTAATACAATACTTTATTTCGCGTGTACGATCTGTTCACTTTGTCTATGAAAATTAAAGGGTAATTTAGAAAACTAAAGGACACGATTTCATAGGTTGAACATTTATTTGGCGTTTGCCTACCATGATCTGTGAGGTCGTCATCGAAGTCCTGACTTTTGGCAGACTCAGGGCTGTTCTGAGCCGCTTCGTTGTATTGCCCAGGGTAAGTGTTCCCGTCGCCTACACACATTCTGTTTCCACGGCCCTCACCGGGGGCTCCCACAGGCCCTAGATAACTTCCGCCACACCCGTAGTAATAATCATAAGGGTCCACTCCATTGGCTAGCATCTTGCTACTGACAGTAAGTACAACTTCTCTACTGACACCCACTCTGAAAATCCACTACACTACGATTTACGCTGATCACGTTGCACGTTAAAAGTTTAGACACACTTCACTAAGTTGCTAACTAAGCGCTAAACTTGGCCAGTGTAACGCCGTCGCTCTTTTAATTGCGCCCAGTGATAACTGCTACGATGGCAGTCAAAACAGGTTGTCGAAGCATGTAATTCATTCGATGAAGTCATGAAGACACATCAGGTGGAAGTACGTAACACCAGCTTAGGACGTTTCTAATAATGTCACTTTACATAGACAACCTCGACTAATTCACTACGATCAAACATCGCACGCTCACAGAACTTCACTTATTTTAATCTACGCATTCTTTGAACCCTATGCTTCCCAGTCAATACGTTTTCTTTGTCAGATTTGGTCATAGTCTCAATTCTTGTTTTGCATATATTTCCGTTCGAATACGAATAATTTTCGCGCAGACATGGTATGCCATGTATGTTGCACGATGACTAGACAGCAAAAGTCTCATCCGCGCCTCGTGGCGGCGGTCGTGCACGCTAGCGAAGATCTAGCTCGGTACCAACTTTTACTAGAACCGATCAATCGCCTGTGGTAACTAGATAAGGGCAGCGGCTGGTTGGTCAGAAACCCGACGGGCAGGACCTGTAGGAGGAGCTTAAACTCTGGAAGATCTCCTCCCTCCGGAAGGAAACCTACTCGTTGCGGCAGTCGCTGAAGGAACGAAACTCGCGATTTGTGCTCTCGCTCGGGACTTCATCTTTTCCTATTCCACGCCTTCCGGATACGATCAGCAGTAGAACCAAAGGCAGGCATATTGTACTACCATTGTTTCACAGCGCTTGAGAAGCGCTATAAAATCGAGCGAAAGACGGAGATCACTAAATGAATAAGATTTCGCGTCGGAGACCCGGAGCGGTTCAACTATAAGCTGTAAAGCTCTGCATTTTTCTGCCACGCAGATACTGTGTACTAGACAGATATGCTGGTAGATGTGTCCAGAAACCCAGCCGACACGCAGTTGGTTAGTGATTCGGGAATAGATATGGGTTGGGCACAACAGCGGCCGCCAGCGACAAGAAACCATTGAATAGCTGAATCTTTGACAACCTCCTTTCTAATGATTGTAACAGTTTATTACCAATGTTTATCTAATAGAACAGCTATCGAGGACAGGTCATCATTTTTAGCACTTTGTATGTAAGGATGTGGGACGTATGTGTTTACACATATACTTGTCGCGACGCTTTCCTTTAGTGATCGTAATTAATACAGTAGAATTAAGTTGAAGTGTTGAGTCATAGGATGACGTTCTAGAGTGTTGGTCGCAAGAACTGATAAGGTCGTTAAACTGAAGATGGCAGTAGCAAATACATTAGCAACAAGAATGTTCTCCGATTCGGATGTTCATAATTGCCTGTTTATGGTCTAATTGATTCTCTTTATTAGGACCTTGCCTTAGCAAATGGCTAAGCCGGACACAAAGCAACCTCAATTTACGCATTATTTCTTGCTTTCTATCCTTCTTAGGTTGGTTGATTGTAAAAGAATTATGAGGAATAGTGTCCAGGTTTTTTACTTATTACAGATTAAGTAAATTATAAGACGTAGCTTGAAGCTACTCCCAAAATGAAGAAGAATAACCAGGATACGCTAAGAAATATGCTAGCTCAGACCAAGAGTTTAAGAGCCTGTAAAGATCCAAATTATGACACGTAAATAAATAGTTGAAAAGTTTTTTGTAATTAAAAAACAAAAAGAATTACCCTTACATCCCTCTGTATATGTGCATAAGGACTCGACTTTGGCTCACTGTAAGGCTCGTAAAAATATCGGATTTGATCCTTAAAGGTTGTAGATTTTTTTAACAGTTTGCGTTGCTTGATGTCTAAATGATAAAATAAGAAAGGCGGCTCATTATCGTAGAGGTCCATTACTGTTGCACTGGTGCTCAAATCAACTTACAAGTGTGTATATATATGTACTTAGATTATTGCCTAATTCTACCGAAACTACGATTAAACTACAGCTCAAAAGTTACTCGATTAAATAGCAACAATCACCATTTTAAGCTATTTAAGGACGACTATATTTTAATCAATCATAATTGGCTAAAAAGGTAGACTTTGTCTGCGCGCGCATATTTGAAACATCAGTCAAGTTATGGTTCGAGCCGCTTCCCGAATCTTTTGACAGAAATCATCATACATCAGTTTTTAGGTCATTCACTGGTATCCTAGTATCTAGAAAAGGCAGGCAAGAGGTACCCGTTGCCCGACAGATTAGCTCTCGTTTGTTACTTCACAACGAGTCTGAAAATAAACCATTAACATAGATCAGCATCTTTGGTTTGCTTTGCCTACACATCCAATAACAAACTCTGTTTGAGGTACTTGAAACATAATATTGATCTTGTCGTTGTTGTAAGTACCTAGTCATCTAAAGCTCCTTGTGACTGCTTTCGAAAAACGCTCGCCCTACGCAATGTCGACGCTAGCGTAACACGTAAACCATCATATGAGATAACAACCGGAAAGGGCAGCAATAAATTTTGTCGTATATACATCGAATAGCAAATCATGCGTTATGTGAACGAGATCGACTCCCCACTGCTGGCTCTTTGCAGGCCAGATCGCACCAGAAGGCAAGTTTGCTAGAAGGACAGTGATCTGTTCTAGGGTCGACAAAATGACGCTACCCCGGCCAAGTATTGGTGA
Source organism: Varroa jacobsoni (assembly GCF_002532875.2). Classification (NCBI taxonomy): domain Eukaryota; kingdom Metazoa; phylum Arthropoda; class Arachnida; order Mesostigmata; family Varroidae; genus Varroa; species Varroa jacobsoni. Next base: position 31,880 of record NW_019214757.1, read on the forward strand.
TGCTAGCTCAAAATCAGGCTATTCCCGACCCTGGAACCTCACCAGGGAGTACACGGATTACATCTCTGTTGTCTAATGATCGTCACTGTCAAGTTTTCTTCACATATATGAAAGCATAGTTTCTATAATATTTTTGCACAATCAATCTTCCTGGTGAGCTCTTCGTAATCTATATTTTGACTGCTATTACATTACACAAACGTATATGTGTATATAATAATTGCATCTCTAACCATCGAATTTTTATCCGAGACGCTTCTGACTTTGCCTTTGGTTTTTGTGCAAAGCTTGTTCATCATAACCAAATATCTGTACAAGGTTCATACCGTATACGTTTGCTGAAGTTAAAACGGATTGTGCGGTTTAGCGAGTGATTTTACTGATTGCTGAAGCGCTCGGAGAACTCTTCCGGGATAAAGCCTCATTATACGTTGCGTGCGTGGGAATAATTGAGAACGTATCTCGAGTTCTGGGCATGGCGATATTCAAGCTGCTCGAAAATAGTTGAACGTGATACCTTCAATCATGTTGCGCCCATTTTATCGAAGGCTACAGCTCTCAGTGTGTGAAAACGCAGGTCCGCCCTCTCAAGTGAAATAGTCAGGTAGTTTCTTTGAGCATCTCTAGGAGGCGGGGAAACCGGCATTTGAATGCGGGTTCGTCACTTATATATCGACTACTGCATAAAATAGGGTAACTCCCAGAGCCAGGCTGCGCTAGCAGAAAGCTCTGGACAATAGGGGCCGAGTGGTGCGAATGATCGCTAGTGGCATTTTAGGTAAGGATAAGGAGTGAAAGGTTATAAGATAAGGAATGAAATAATAGCGAAGTAAATTCTACCAACTCACCATTTTGCCAAAAGTCAGAGATGGTACCTGAACGAAACTCATGTAATTCAAATCTCATAAGTCAAACTCTGCTTATGAGTGAACCTTTTTTTTCGGCATCTTAAATTGAATAGTCTTTTAGAACTTTTAAAAGGTGTAGCATTTATACTCAAAGAAATTGTTTGCTTCGCAAGTTTGCAGTAGTTCATCTTAGTACGGCGAATACCGACGTCCGACCGAGAGATTTTTCACAGCCTTCAAACACTCGAGTGTTTAGTACAGCATTGCTAGCCCAGCTCTTTTTTCTGTCATTTCCATGTATATTAACAGTCCAGTTCCGTCTCTTTAAATCTAGTTCCTCATAACAAGGCCCGCTTCTTTGTCCTTGGCTTGTGTGTGGACCATCTAAACAAGCTCCCGGTTCTAGTGTCGCTTCGGCGTTAGGAACCGCGGTACGCAAAGAAAGTACGCGTGTATATGTCCTTTATCAGTTAGTTCTTCACCGAAGCGTGCCTATAACCATTCTATGCTTTGCAGCAATAAAATGACGCACTGCTGATCTGTCCGGCGCCATCTGTAGATAATTGTTGAACGAAGAATTCTATTTTATGTATAGAATTTTACGTAGAATTAGCATAGAGTATTTGTCTAGCAGTCATAAACATGGCATCGATAGCTCACTCTATGGATGTCGCGTTGTTTATATGATTAAGCTCATTATGATAAGTATTTGCTCACTATTCTTCATTGGTCATCAGACTCGTGCAGTAACCAACATGTTTCCTATATGTTCCATTATTGCCAAAGAGGTTGAGCGTTCTAACTGGAAGGAATTGAAACAAATTTAAACATAAGATTTATGTTTTGTCCTATTGGAATTTCCGTTGAAAATAATTTTTTTTTCGCTCTTCAATTTTATTACTTTTTGGAAAATACTCAGGGACATAGATATTAGCAAGGCAAGTTTCACATTATTCAGTCTGCTTGGTCAAGATGCTTAGTTCGAGCATTTCTATCTCATCATTGTTAGCAAAGGCCTTACTTATACGACTCTTTAGGACGTTAGCACGAAATGATGATATTTCTCGAAAGATACAATCAATGCGACAAACGATTTGGGTGTTTGATACACTTTTTTTTATAAACAAAAGTGTTTGTCATCGAGTTAATCGAAGCCCGATTGTGGCACATAGTTCATTCAGGGCCCCACAGTACTGTGAATCGTTTTTTGCTTTTTGCCTGCTTTAATATTGAGTAGTAATAGTACTACTGTTTCTATTATAGGGGACGCCAACAAATTCCAGTATTATATGTTGCTACTCGTTTACAAACTATTGCCAAAGGAAATAAGTCTTTCCACATACTTGACTGAGAGAAGCTTTTAGGAATGAATATTCAAAGAAAAAACAAGGAAAAAGACCTTTGGTCAGATCTCGAGAAACGCAGATCGTCGAAATTCATTTTTAGTGTTATCGTTCTCTGCCCGCTTGCACCACATCCTGATATGAATATTAAACAGTTTATTCTAGCATCTTTCAAATCAGGGTGTTTGTCCCTTTATTTTTAATTAGTTCCTATTTTTATCTTTAATCTGTGTAGTTTTATTAATGTTATGAGAGATATTCTTTGTGTTTATGAAGTGTTTGGTGACCGGTCGATTTTGAAGACTAGTATACTACACCTCAGAGCTTGAACTCAAAGGAAGATTTCATTGACTATACGAGTGATAACAATAAACTTATACGAGGTAAAGCATCTAAATAGGGATTTTTTTTTATGATTTGCTTCTAAGACTGTATTTACACAAGAGTAATTATTTCGGCAAAATTCTTACCATGTCTTAGAAGCACCATCGTTAACCGTCATATATATTATACACAACCATTGCTACAGTCTCAAGTCGGGACCCAAACTACTGCCTTATAATTTGCAAAAAAAATATTTTTTAATCCATAAAGATATATCTAGCAGTAAATGTACGTCAAGCGATATTATCTGAATTAAACTCGTTAAACTGTCGTCCAATTACGTTACATACAAGAATTTCTAATGAGATTAAATTTTGGGTCGATAAGAGACCGAAAATTTCAAGAGTAGTGACCATTCGAATTTATCTGGACGATTCAATTGGCAGGCGATATTTTCCACTCTAAAATGGCTCTTAATTTCTATATCGAAAACCTAGATGTATCAGAAATGCCTTTTTGATAAATTTTTGGGTTTTTCAAATCCAAACCCTGTTCAGGATTTTTCAGAAAACGCATGAACGCGGGCAATAAAGTAAACCGTCAATTTCAGGCAAAGCAGGAAGGAAGTAGGACTTTGTCTTGTGCGGTAGGGTTAAGTAATAGCTGATCTTTGTTCAAATTTCGAAAACAACATATTGCTTTTCACCAAGATAAGTTTTTTTTAAAAACAATTGGTTTTTTCTCGCCGATAAGTGAAACAATAGATGACCCATATATGCTACTACAAGCAGCCAATAAAAGCTACTCCATACTTGAAGGCGCTACCCCATAGAGTGACAATAGCATTTTGCTTGAGATTTCGATTTCTAGATGCTACGAGATACTAATTATGTAACATTTTCAATTAGTATATAACGTTTGGGGATACAGACAAAAATTGTTAGGTAGAAGCAATAAGTTTAACAACAGCCAGAACTTATCTCACTAGCAAATAATTACCCAAGTTAAATTACTTGTTACCCAAGTTAGAACCTGGTAAATGTTGCTTTCAAAACTTTACTAGCTTCGAGTGTTAGCCCTTCGTAATACGGACTCGTCATCAACGAAATTACGATTTAAAATAGCCTATATCAGTAAGTGTAGTGATTTTACGGGGTTCGAACGTGTTGTTCATAGGAGAAACGTTTTAGGTATTTAAAAAAGGCAGGGGGACTCACCCCTCAGGTGTACTAATTACCAGAAATCTATTATTGTTATTTTGTGGCTAGCACCCATTTTAAATTAAATTCAGATGAATAATCTTATTCGTGTTTGTAGTGTGATCTCCAAGAATGTCCATCCCTATCGTTACCATAAATAACAACACATCACTACATATCAGATTATACACAACGTATTAACGCAAGTAACGCTTAGTCTCAGGACATGATTCTCGTTGTGATACACCACAATCCAAAACATGTCTTCTAGACTTTTTTAGGCCTGACCCATCTCGCTCAAGGTGGGTCAGACCTAAGAAAGCTATCCAAAGGGAGCTAGCCGACACATGCGATTTAGCGGTCGTCATCATCAGTTGCTTGTCAACGCATTTTTTGCATTGCTTTAATAAGACGAACGGGGGGGATGCATTTTTGATAGAAAAACCAAGTGAGCTGGTAGGGAAAAACGTTGCGCGGAATAATGAGGGAGCGAACAATAGGCAAGACTATCGGTTAGAATACCGGACGTATAATACTTCTTTCGCTGAGGCAATAGTATCTTTAAGACTGTAAGAATATTGATACTCTCGCAGTCATTCACCTGTCTTAACACTTACGGAATCTTTGCCTAGATATCAGTGCGTTCGACAATGTATACAATTTAATCCGGCCTTAGAACTAGCTTTTGCTATTTACTTCGTAAACGGTAAGGCCTAAGGGAAAAGTAAATATTTATACAGACTTATTTTCGTAAAAGAGAATGCTATTTAAGCGTTTGCGGAAACTTTACTTGTGGACGAGCCGAACAAGTTTCAACAACCGAAAAAGTCAAACTGCACCATCTGCGTATTTTATTTATCCCTTAAGTTTTAACCTTAACACGATCCTTCTCAAAAGGCCCCCGGCAGGCAAAGAGCGTGGTAAACTCACCGTCTTGTATTGCAATATACGGGCTTATATAGCCCAGTACAACTGAAATGACAGATCACTAATATAGAGAATAATTTCAAGCCTACCTACTGGCCCAGACCTCGCGTCATCGAATTCCATTAATTTTACACTTATTCAGCCTGGTTTGAAAAGGCAAATCGTTCAAAATGGGCAGTAGAAGTCCGAAATTGAGTTTATAAATTGCCTATATGTCCTTTTTCTGTCCGCCAAGAAATCAATGTCTGAATGGAAAATGAAGGTCGTGAAAGACTAAAGATATAGCTTTTATTCGGCAAATTCCTACTTTTAAAAGGCCCCAGCACTCAAAGTTTTAGGTTTCTTCAAATTTAAAAAAAATTGCGTTTTCACAGCCCGGCAGATCCTCTAACTACCACCGATTTCGTGATCTTGAAACATCTTCGTCAAGATAGTTCTTTGAATTTTGAGCCAACATCTTTTTTTTTTTACTTAAGTTTATGTTTTGTTATATCTCTCCAAGTTTTTTTGTTCTTTTCACCAGTGTTCGACCATTGCAACGTATGTTGACGTAAGGCTTCCATTATCAACCCGTCGAATGCAGCAATAGTAGAAACTCTACGGTTTCCTCACGTCGCGCTACCTTTTATACGCTTATCAGTAGTTCTTCACAAACGCACATACTGTGCTTTTTCCCGGTCTTACTTGGTTCAAGTTATCGCTCTGATTAACTCTTTTTTTAATTATGTCACCTTTTACCTTTTCGTTCGCCAAATAATAATGTGTTATCGTGATTTCGTTAAGATCTATTTTAAATTGTCGAAGCCCTTTAGGATTGATTGTTCGTTGTTTTTCCTCGAAAATATGAAATGCAAAAAAGCCCGATATCCACGAAGATTTCAAAAAGAATTGAGCCAATCTAATATAAGTAGTTATTTCATCGTTATTGACAGTTGCGCAATGGCATTAACTTAAGATAGAAATAAATACTTTTCGTTGAAGAGGAAATACCAAACAAATGCGTTTTTTCCTATGCAAGGCTGCACCTTGCTTGTAATTAAGCTTGAGAAGGGGTGCTGGATGCAGCCATAGCGGAAGTCCCACAGCGAATGTATTAGCCCGGCGTCAGCTGCAAATACGAAAACACATCCTATCGTCAAATATATACTAAATTTATCGAAAGTACCACATTTTCATTGCGTATTTTAAACTAAAAAAGAAAAACAAAATAGACAAACGCACACATCTAGCGACACAACTGCGGTGTCTGAAAGCTTGATCGAATAGTTCATAGACTTCCTTTGATTATATAGGTGCTTCGTAGAGACTTACTCAGCCTTTTTATAGAATCCACTTTTTGACGCTGCGGAGATTAAAGCACTCAAGCGGCACTCGTCAACTGGTCATCCAAACAGACAAGCAAAAAAATACTCTTATCGGTGTTGTTTACTGATGGAACAAAAAGTCAACTACTGCTAGATCTATATCGCGCACGATACTGGCAAAAAAGCAGATTGTATAATCGTTTTCAATGTAACATTTTAGAATGAAGACTCATTTGTAAATACCTCGGCATCTAACCGAATGAAAGCTGCAAATGTGGCTAATTTGGAAACGAAATACCGATGTATATATATATATATATATATATATATATATATATAATGCTTAATTTAACAGAAAGCAACACAACACGATGTTCTGTACTGAAGCTTAAATCTACGATGCGCGCATAATACGTCTAAAATTTTCACCTATGTCATGTTACAAACGCAATAAACTTCAAAAGTAATGGCTAACCATATGATACTGTGTACGTCTTTCATCTGCAGTAGGTAAAGGGATTATCTTAAAAAAAAAAATTATCACATTTTAAGGCTTTCGCCTTTTGAATAGTGTGTGCCCTTTTGAGAGTTCAGGTAAACGACAACAGAACTCAGGTACGGCAGTTTCGAAAATACTTCCGGAAGATGCGACCGTTGACGTTTGAATCAAGTTAAATAAAACGTCGTGCTTACGACAAGAACGAAAACAATATAATATGCACGCACGTGCCGAGACGCGTTCGGTTAGTAGCGACACTATAACTGTATTTAAAAAAGAGCAGTCGTTGTCACCAAACTAACGATCACGCTACGTTGTTTCCGTTGCAAAGTGGTGACGTTACTCGTTCTCCTAGCGCTTCGAATCGGATAGATGCATACTGCTTTTTTCTGCACCCATAGAGAGGTATCTCGATTAAGCTTCTCAAGTATTACAATTAATAAGTCACATTAGCCACTAGTACGGCGAGATAGCAAACAAATAAAACAGCTCTATTTAACAAAAAAAAAACATGTCATACGTACCCAGGATGCGAGAACCGAACAGAGCTGAACAAGACTGAATTGACAGCTATGTACAGGGATGACCATAGCGCTTCATCTTGTAAGGAGCCAATTATGGAAAAGTTTACAGAAACGCCACAGTGGATGGATATCATCTTAAGAAGTACCTTCTTTTCAATAAGTGTCCAATACTCTAGGGCAGAAGCGTGTGGTCGTTTTTTTTTTTGTTCAGATAAGATCCAGGCCGTATGCGTGGGGTCCTTGTGCGACGAGCGACTATCCCGACGTACAAGGCACAGGCTTACCTCGAAACTTTCGATTTTATGATAAGGTTCTGCTTTGATCACGGGCATCGTCATAGCAGTGCCCTTTACTCCAATGTATGACCTATATCATGATTGGAAGCGACACTGGACGTCAGCGTAACTTGACAAAGCGCAAGCGATATTTCTCGCCTGTCAAGTTGCACTTGTATTAGATTCTGCCAATATCATCGTACAAGTCCTGAAAGCGAATAATAGTTTCCTAACACGCATCAGGTCCTAACACGCAATTTTGCGGCTTACAAAAACCACAAAGCCGCGTAGCTTAGGAAGTGTACCGTACACTTGATCATCTAGCGTTATCAGAAATACTCTTTCAAGGCGAATGTGACTGACTATACCATTTTCGAGCAAGAGCTCCTAAACGTAAAAGGGATAAGGCAGTCATTACTTGATCGAGAGAGATCTTCGATCAAGAGAGGTAGTTGCTAGATAGGACGACTCGGTACCGTGCGGGCTAATTCCTCGAAATAGTAATACGAGAGATAAGCTGAATAGAACATCAGATATTCCAAAAATCATTATACTTATTCGTCTGGGTCGTCCATTGATTCCTCGCGCCCAAACGTGTCGCAACATCACATAGGGTATCTCGCTATCGAATAATGGCCTGATGTTCTTGACTTGTCAATAATTGGAAGCATACTTTATAGTTATAGGTAACTAGTGAATTATGAATTTGAGTCGTCTTACAGTTAGATCATAGGAAACACGAGCGATGGCACAGCCTATTTGTCCTTAAGGATCTCTTTTTACATTTACTAGCGAAATATAATAGCTTGATTGCGGTGGCTTAATTGGCTTAGGTTAATTGTGAAAATATTTGTCGCTAACTCAACGGTAGTGAAACGCTGCTGGAGACAAAAAGCAGCAGAGGGTGAGAATGTCCGCCCAGCTGTCGTGCTCTCCGCTTGTTTGGTGCCCTTGGGCATTATCGCTTCTGCGAAACGCCAGAGACAGTCAGGCAGCAATTGTGACCTTCATTGGCATCCAATCGGACAATCGGAAATTGCCGTAGTACTACAACAGCCGTTCATGATCTCACGCTGCACCCGCAAGTGACTCTCGGCTAAACCCCTTGATCGGCCTGGCTGGAGCGCGAGGTCTCCCCAGACTCTTCAGTTACTTCCAATGCTCGATACGCGGAGAGCCCGATACCTTTCTCTTCAAAGATATGCGCGCATGGCAAAAGCCGCACTGGTCGACGTGTGCCACTAGTCACACTCAATTCTCTAGCGTTTCATGACTTGAAATAGCGCAGAAAGGCTGGACCGAACACGATGGTCTATGTTTTTGCTCGTATATTTATGTCCACGCCCGGGTTTGAGCGTTTGCCTGTGTGAATTCGTAGTGCGCGTCAGTGTGACACCCATTCGCAGTACTCGAATGCCAACTAGCATCTAAAAATTGCGCAAGAGTCTATTTCATCTTTTTTTCAGTTCATTTCTGTTTGCAGTTCGCTTAGAGCCTGCGTTGGTCTGAAAGTTTGTGCGCAGTTCGTTCAGGTGAATTTCATGGCGTCCATGATGCGGCGATCCTGATCTTAAATGAGTCTATTGGCTCCACTCTCTTTTTCATTCACAGCAACTCTAGCGCGTGCGATACGGGAGCAATACACGAGCTGGCATAACGGCACCTTCATCTTTTAGGTTTTGGAGGTCAAAGGCTTTTTTAGGCTGAATCCGATCGAAAAAAGGGAAGGAGAAGAGTTAAAGGTGCAGAAAGAAAAGCCGTAGCACCGACGAGGCCTAAGTTGCCGATCGCTCGATAGAAATTGGGCAGACGAATCCGGGCGAACACTCAGCGGCTACTTGCTTAGCTATTACGGTTCATGATACAAAGGTATGCCTCAGCCTGTCTACATGTTGATACGGCAGCTATTGCGTCGTGCGTTTCAGGACGACACATGAGAATTGTTGGCATTCATGCGCGAGGATATCCACCGGCCGATAAAAATACAAGCCAAAAGTACAAAAGAGCGTGCATTTACGGGGAATTGACATGAGAGAAGGCTGAACACAGAGGAGAACACGAGCAGAGGAAACGCGCAGGGTATGAGAGAGAGAATCGGAGCGCCCTGTAAACAGAAAAGGAGACTTAGCGGTTGAGAAGTGAGTAATTGAGAAAGGATATGGCCTCGCTCTATTCGGAGACGTGAGACGACAGTCACGAGGTGGCCACGGGACGCTCTACAAGAGACTAGATCGACCTATCTGCCGAAATAGCCGCTATTCATTGATGAGGTTCTTGCTCCTGCTGACGCCCAGTCAAATGAGTACAGTTTCCGATGATGGCGCAGATGCCAGAGAACCCCTTCGAGTGGTCGATTCTCTGCCGCTAGTCACTACCGGCGGTGACTATTGAGATTAATTGCAATGACAAGCATGGCCTACATTAGGATGCTAGGCCGCAAGTCTATCTGTAGCTGTGGTGGAGCAACGCTATTACAGAGAGAGTCAGGCGTAACTTCTAAAATGAGTTTGTTTAGTTAGTATGGTAGCATAAATTGTTAATAAGCAGCTGTAATCCCTGAACATAGCCGCTACTAGCTGCTGTTCATCTTATTAATTATTTCATTATTCTATCATCGGGAAAAGTAGAATATTGGCGGAGAGAACGTGAGTCAACGTAAACAAAGCGTCCTTGATGACTCGTATTCTTGAAAACGTACGTGTTTCATTTTTCGTTATATTGTCGTGTCTGAGGACAGGCTCGCCTATCCATTGTACGGTTATCCAACGGATAAGCGTCACGTAATGCATATTCGCGTACGCGCTAAAACGTAGTTTCATTTAACGCATTTCAACTGTGCCACCCGGTCAGGTTTGCAAATGGTAACTATTGACTACCATGCACAGCTAGAAAGGGCTAACTCTGAGTTTACCTCAATTTCTGTCAAACCCAAGTGATCTATACAAACACCCATGCCCAGACGTGGGCAACAATGCCGCAAACGTGTTACTGCAAGCACTGTCCTTAAGCATCGTTCCAAACAGCGAATTTTTAGCACGAAAAACATTTGATCCCTCAAATCCAAATCATCTTACATGCTAATAAAACCGATAGGGAAACACATTACCATCATAGAGGAACGTTATCAGGCATTTGTAAGCTCTATTTGGAAAAGCGTAGGTGTTCTGGTGGTCGGGAAAATGGTAAACGTTTATTTGATCCCTTTTGGCTTCTGGAACGTTTTTGGCGAGTACATCAATAATTAATAATCTACAACAGATAAAACATATGCTTTCAAAAAGATTGAAAAGGAGCCGGTTATACTTTACTTGTACTGCTGCATTATTTAACAGAAATTCGGTCGGGTCACGCGTCACCTCTCAAACATAGAACTCTATCATCAAGTTTGAACAGTGGAAAGCTAATAGTACTGGTGTATATGGATTCAACTATTTCGCGGCCTGTGTCAACCTCTTACTTAGTCGAGACGTGGCTAGCAGACCACATTGTCACGATGGAGCCGTAGCAGAGGAAGAAATGATGACCGAGTTGATATCGGAGGAGGGCACACATTGCATATAGAATGGACGAGACCAAGAACCCTAGGAGACAAAGCCGATCACGAGCGACACTTCGCTAGGAGATCCAAACCCAGCTGGCTTTTGAGGAATCTGAAATGGAGGCTCTTTACGATATCATCGATTAGAGTTATGCCACAGAGCGTGGAAGGGAGTTCCATAGTGTAAACCAATCGATTTTGCTGTTATTAACGCTATTCCTATAAGGTATCTGGCATAGCTTAATAACGAGAACCGCAAATGCCTCCCCCTCGTCGAGCCGTTCGTATGGTCTCATCAAAACACATCCAGCTATTCAAGCACTTAGAGAAAATACTTACATTTTTTCTGTTTTAACTTGCGCAAGCCATTGAAAGAGGCGCCTTTGATCTTTTTTTACAGCTTTAACTTTTGACACTTAATCATCTTACCGAAAACTCTGAAATCGTGAAAGCGTTTTATATGGTAAAACTTAATTAATGTATGTTCTCGATCGACGATCATTTGTATATATTTTCAGTAATAATATATACATACATACTAAATAATGATAGATCGCTTTAGAGACGGTCGTTGGCCACTATAGGGGATACGTTTCAGGTGCTAAGTAGACTGTCCGAGTGAAAATGTCCCAGAAAAAATGAAATGAAAAGTTTCAGTTAAGGTTAAAGAACGTTTATAATTAGTCTTCTATCAACTGAAAATTGTCTAATGGCGAATATGTTTCTTCAGCCAACTTGTATAACCTGTCTGCTGTAAATGTTTTGTTCAATTAATACGAACTTACCTATTCTTTTAGTTAGAGAGCGGCCAGTCTGCTCAACACGTGTTTGGTATACTCATAGTCGAAGCCTTGTTTCTGTTTGTCCGAAAGCTTAACGCCAGCTCTAAATATCGAGCCTTAACGCATGTTAGTGTTACACAAAAAACGTTTGGCTATAACATTGAGGTGTCGTCCTCATCGAATGAGCTGAGCTTAAGCGTTGCCTTGTTTATTCATACAATTAAGGGGTTTTGTGATGCACAGCCTTAAAATTGACTGGAGGTCTTGTTTGCCGTGGACCTATTACGATAAGGCACATCGGTTACACATCCCAGTTTGTGATTTACACGGGGTGAATTCGCTGCAAAAACACGTTCCGCTAATGGAATAGTCAAATGAATTGTCCTGTTTCCGCCTCCAAAATACTCAATGCCATTCATCTACGACTTACAGATTATCAGATTGTGTCCATAACGATGAAAAATAAAAGGGTCACTCTCTTACCATAAACAGCTGGACAATCAACTTTCAACCTAAGAAAATGAAAAAAAAAAAGTTTTTACGGACATCTATGTTCCTACTATGATTTTCAATACATTTGCCAATACTACGTTATCCGCTATTCATAATCGAAAACGTTTTGTCGGACTTCAGTCGACAAATGGTACAATTTGTTTGGTAACTAGATAGGGAAATCCGTTACATACGGTTTCTTTACATACTGATTATCCATACCAATTTTGGAGAAGCAAACACTGACCAGGTTATGACATAGCACATCGTATGGACTAATGAATAGCTTCCTGCGTTCCATTTCCTTTATCTTTACGCTATATTCAATGATAAGGGAATGTTTTGAATCTGCATTAGCGTTTTATCAAAAGCACATGGTAGAGACTATCCTTTATGAACTTTTCCTACCTCGAAATTGCAAATATCGTGATGAGTTTTCGAAGTTCGTGCGCGTACCGGAAGTCTTTCGAATTTTGCGTCTACCACAGTATTACCGTTAGGCATAACTCTATCAGACGGCTGGCTCTCAGCACGAAACAAAGCCTGTCTACGCCCGTATTCGAACCCAGCTGAGCGCATCACCCACTACGCCGTCGCGGAGACACGTACCGAGGACAATTTGATACCATTGACTGTAGTACATAATCACGAATCAGGAATTTTTGAATAAAGTTAATTTTTGTATTTAGAAGCTTTGCTATGCTCTAATACAATAAATGTATCAGAATCCTTTTTAGTCAAGAATCTGAATGGATAATAGCTTTAGTTAATGAGTATGATTTCAACGCCACTATATCATCTTATGTTCAACTCAAAATAAAATTCTGATTATAATAATAAATCAATAAAAAAAAACTGATCCGCTCCACCAGACGACCGTGATATGTTTTAGCTAACAAAATTTAATCACGCCAACGCCTATCATTACTATATGTGAAATAAATTTTATTTGCATTTGGCTGTGTCGTGTCCCTTTTTCTATTAGAATGATTGCGCGTTAAAGGCGTGCCGCGTCTTTTTTCAGAATTTGATAGCTCATACATTCGAATCTTGACACTCTTGGCGCGTGCCAGGTGAACCAATGAAGGTGAACATACAATCTGATCCCCCAAAATATCACTGCTTCAAGCCAGCTATCTAGCGATCCGTAGATGAAGGTGTATCGGTCTCTTTTTGTCGCAATGTTTGTTACTTTGGTTTCGTCCCATGTGCATCGGCCTCACTACCTACCGAGGACTGCCATATCTTCCACGACAACGATAACCATAGGCTCAAAGCATATCACGGTACGCCGTAATGCTACGACGACCGTCATAGGGGACGCGCAAGCAACTCTCATCGTTATTGTGACTCGCTCAGTCTCTTATTTACTGTTCGCAGTGCCAAATTTCACCTACCATTTTTTTTTAGACACTGCCATTGGCGGTACTCCACCAAACTGCTGTTGCGGCCGGTTTGGTGCTCGTATATACGGTGTGCATGTCCCCAAAATCGTTGTCCTTCGATAACTAGGTATCTAGATAGACCTGTGTATAGCAAGGAACCGGCTTTAAACTATAGCGTGACACAACTGTATGGCTGTAGGCTACGACTTTGTTCTCTAGCACTCCCTTCTCAATCTAATAAGAACAGAGTCCTGTTTGTAAGTGTTTTTGAGCTTGTAGCTTTGCGCACACTCATATTGCGGAAAGCAGCTCCAGGCGCCTATCTAAAAGCCATCTTTTGCAAGTAAGGTCTACATATTAGTTGGCTAGGTCACAACCCCCATGCTAGCTGGGGGCTCACTTTAGCTCCCAGCTTTTGCTATCGCTACGAAGAGAAATCGTTACCTGTATCGAACAACACATTTCACCCAGGCTTAAAAAGATACGAAAAATTGCGACTTCACTTCGATTCGTCGTTGTCTTCACAATTTTTTTCTTATTTTTGTCGATTTTTTTTAGCTGTCCTTCGAATTACCCAATATACCTAGTCCGTTTCTCCCATTCTTGTTCGTACTGCCGGCTCAGCCGGTCCTGGTTCGAATCTGAGAATTGAATGGAGCCTTAGATTGCGGTTGATTTACACCTTTTCTGTTTGTTGACCAAACGACATCGGAAAGTGTATTCCCGTATATATTGGCTTTGTAGCTTATTTTTGAACCTTGCTCGGCCGTTGTCGGATAACTCATAACAACTTAATAATAATTTACTTTTCTCACTAAATACCAATAAGGTTCCTATGTTTACGCTGCAGTTACCCCCCTTTGAGGTATGCATAAAATTAGCAGCCGGTTTGAGTGTAAGATTTCATAGAAGTTGTCATGAAATAAGGTAAGTAGTTCAAAAATGCCATAGCAATATCCAGTGGAGTATCCTACAATAGTCTGAATCTAATAAAATTAAATACGTTTCTGGGATTGGGTTAGTAAACATAAATTGAGCAAGAAGTACAAAGTAGATACAAAGAAATGGATTCATGAATTTGAATATGGCAACACAGATTAAGGATGGAATCAAGGTTTATCTATTGCTTGTAACAAACAGGTTTAAAGTACCTTCTAAGCTACAGGATCTATTAGACTCTGATTAGAATCGTGAATGGTAGTAGTAAATTTGTGTATTCAATAATCACTCTGCCAAGCTTTTAATCGCAAAATTAGTAGGTAGATAAAAAAAAAATGGTTTCAATTAAATATCATAAAAAGAAAAATAGGATACGCGGGCTCTCGTTAAGAGCAGACGACCTACTCCTTTGGAAAGAGGAGTGAACTACACCAAGTTCGGCGGGAAGAATTCGACAAAGTTAGACTAAGGACCACAAAAAATAGCAGCAAAACCGTTTACTGATATAGCAAGCGTTTCGACACACCAATCTACCTATACAAACATTTTTTACAACCATACCTATTCTTTATAGGCTATTCTTCAACGTTTTGGGACGGCACGTCCAACGCAACCGTATATAACCATGTCCATTTTTGCCGTTGTCCCCCCCCCCCCCCAACCTCTGTTTCTATCGGCAGCAGCAGCATCCCCGACAAGCAGTGAACTCCACCCTCACCACCCCACGCTCGCAGCGCCCCCAAGCATAAGAAGCAGCAGGAGCAAGTCGGTTCACATAAAAACTATCAACTCTCCCTCTTGCTCTTCCATCCGCTCCTCCACTTTGACAGAGGCGGCTTTGGCCGATTGAGCCCGCGCGGGCTCCTCGCCGAATCCTCCTCTCCTACTGAAACTACCGTCCTAGCACTGGCACAAGCAGCTGCTGTAAGCCTATAGTAGTCGGGTCGGACCGGTTTTCGACGGGTACGACGACGGTCGCAGCGGCGGCAGCCATCTTTATTTTGCTATTTTTTGGGTGAGCTGTCAGCGGCACACTCTCTCGTTACAGGCAGAGGAGCAGACTCTCCCAGACGAGGAGAGCAAAGGACCTATAGTCCTCACCGTAGACTCGCAGTAGACAGAACAAGCAGAGTGTAGCAGTTAGCTCAAGTCAGCGCAACACTTCAGTCGGTGGTGGTGCGAGCCACGGAGAGCGAGTCGTCCGCGTAGTGTAGCCGGACAGTGAAGTGCGCGCACTTCACTGTCGGCTACTTTACTGGACGGTCGATGAACATGTTGGAACTTCGTTAGCGTACGCATTTGCGTTAGCAGGTGATACGAAGACTGAGCAAGACAAGACGATTCGGATGAGATCCGATTGCGATCGGATCCGTCGGAGCCTCCGCAGTGCAAGCCGTAAGTAAAGTACTCGAGTACTAACCATTCAGTATTGGCAGTTGTACATCTGTCACTTTGATACATAGTATGAACATCGTGTATTTAAACTCGAACGCTCTGACGACGGAGGCTTTAGACTGCTCTAGTGCTCTGCAGCCTCGATAATGAAAGGATAGGAACACCCCGCGCGGACGTTCGTTTCGCGCGGCCATTTCGCGCTATTCGAGATTAGTCCAGAGCTTAAATTCCTGCAGAACGCGACATAATACAAGTTTCGCGTCATGACGGGCGTTCGAGTTGTGTTTCATACCTAGTATAGCCCAGTATTAAACGAAAATTATTACTTATTCGTTCGTTTTGGTGCCTTGGAACTAGAGCAGTACGGCGATAGGTAATGAAATGCTCGTTTCTAATAAAAAAAAAAAATAGTGGACCATCCACATTTTCTATTGAGGAGCAAAGTTAGTTGTGTGTTACCAAGTGGGTGAACGAGCAAGCGTGGAGTGTCATCGTAGCGGTGACTGTATTAAAGGCGGTGGCGCCGCTGCCGGTGGCGGAGGAGTAGACCTGAGTCATCAGAGCTCGCCTACTCCCTTGTCGCCCCCAAACCCCCAGTCCTAGTTGACCCCCGCATGTTTCTCTGCCCTGGGTTTTCGCCACTCCGACGCTTATAGAGAATCTACAATAGATTCGCAGTGACTGATAAAGCAAGTAGAGCTGTGCTTTGACTTGCTCTATTCGAATCTCTGTTCCATTTCTGGTACTGAACCTATGACGTTCAGAACTACACCGGTGCGCAACGAGTACAATCTGCTATTGGAACTGCAGCTTTCGATGGCATCATTAGTACCTTGAATATACAACGGAGGACTATATAGTGCAATAGATGTGCGCTATGTCCGTGTGTGTGTGTGTGTGTTTGACTGTCTTTCCCCGTCGTTTGCCGGTTGAGCTCCCGGTCGGTCTTCCTTTGCCGGTCGCTCAGTGGGGACTGGGGGGTGATTTCGCACACGCTTTCGCCTCCCACTCAACTGCACTATGAACACAGTGTACTGGAGACGGATACAGAACATAGATCTACTTGGCTATTTCTTCTGTATGACCTGCAGTCTCGCGACCCCCGCGCAACAGAGAGGCTCAGAGACACTCTCGCCTATTAGCCATCATCAGCATCGCCATCATCATCATCATCATCACCACCACCAGCACCATCAACCGAATCGCCTACAGAAACGCTTGAGCTTTGCATTACAGTATCATAGTAAGGACTGTGCACTAGTGAGGACACTGAGGTTTGTAGACAAGCATACATACATGCAGACCCAAAGGCAGCATCTTTCTCTCCCTCGCTTTCTCTGTCCTTCCACCCTCGATGTTTATCGCAGTAGACAGCAACTGTTAAATTTGTCCCTCATAAACGTATCGGGTCCTTAGTCCTTTCAGGTCCTTAGTTTAACGGGCTTTTGGCGGTCGTTTCCTCTGCTATCATTTACATTGTTCTGCCTACAAGGCTCGTCGTTTACATGCGACATTCTTTTCTATGTCGCGCATGCCAGTCCTCATCGTGCATGCGACAGGAGCCCGTGGCACATATCCTACCCGCCTACAATTCCGTTAAAGCGACGGCAAAAACAATAGTTGGCCGCAGCGACCTTGATCTGCGTCACTCGTGCTAGTCTCCTATATCGTCACTACCGGTGCGATCTGCCATCATCTACGCGTGGAAACGGTGCAAGCGGCGATGGTTCTCTCGGGATCCCGGATTGTTGCCGAAATTCAAGGCTGAAAGGGGTGGAGGCGTCCTCAAGGCTAACTCGACGGTTGACGCCTGTCAACACACTCTATACATCTGTAACATATGTATTCGATACAACTAACAGTTCTATTCGTTGAACGCGTCGCATGTGGGGGAGTGTGATGCTGTGTGGGGAAGGAAAGGTTGAGGGTCGTCACCGCAAAATTCGAGAGGCCCGACTTGGCGCAGACCCGCGGCAGGCATCTCAAGTTCGACGCTTCGGGAGTGCTTTCGATTCGCCGCCAAACAGAGAAAGGTAAGCTGAGACAGCGAGAGAAATCGAAAAATTAGTGCGATCGAACTTGACCTGATTTGCCTGCGTACATCGCGACACTGGGTCACAGCCGATTAAAGAGCCTTTGGTCTGGACAATATAAGAGACAAGCTTTCCTTGGTCCTAAGAAGAAGTTGACCTATATTTGGCTGGCACAGAACACTACAGTAGTATAGTGCACAGACTGGAAGAGATATCACTCAGCGGTCAGGGTCTTAATAAAGGGTCGTAGAAGCCGTCTGGAGCGAAAGGTAACTAACGTTTTGGTGTGCTTTAGAACGACTTCAAACTTTGTAGCAACTGTCTTTCGTGCGCGTTGGTATTAGGCTATGCCTTCAATTATACTGCGAGTGATTGTCAAGCGTTTCCAGATGAAGAATAGCGGTTCTTCTTCTAGGCTTTTTGAATGTGTAAGATACTGCTCAATTTGTTGTAGTTGTAGTAGGCAGAATATAGGACCAAATGACTGTAATAAACAAAATTGGAGTAAATAAACGGTCGTCCACTTTATACCGATTGTTGTTTATTTCCAGTAATCGCATTCATTAGGTTCAATGCCACATCATTTACCAACAGAACGATAAATGCAATCTACCAATCAATCGTGCCGATGTTTTGCCATGAACTATATGAATCGATTATCCTATTAAGGGTTTGTATACGAGCGTTCACATTTTCGTAGGACTGTCAAGCAGACCACATAAAGACTATTTGATTGTTGGATCGAGCTATTATTTGTCCTAAGCGATGTACTGAACTAAAATTTTCATATTTATGTTTTGTTCATTGCAGAGTTGCAGGATGTCGCTCCCGTTACACGTCGACTTATTGCCATCGTTAGGACAGCTTGGCAGTCCTCTCCATTCATTACGGGTAGGGACTAGCTTTTTGACATGCTCGTCGTGCTTTGATAGCAACTTGGGAGGTCTTCCCAAGGTGCTGCCATGTTCGCATACCGTTTGCGCAAAATGTTTGGTGGAAAGCGGGCCCTTCCAATGTCCGCAGTGCAGCAAGCTCGACTTAGCCGGATGTTTGAATTTGGCGAGTCTCCGTCTAAACGATGTATTGCCTTTGTGCTCATCATGCGATGATCGGAACCATGCCAAAGGAAGATGTCGAGACTGCAACAACGAGTTATTGTGTGAGAATTGTATCAACGCTCATCAGAGAGTTCGTCTTACTCGAGATCACACTATTCTACGGTTTGCACCATCACCCTCACTTGTAAGTGTTACAGCGATCGGTAGTCCAGCATACCCAATCACGTCCGCTGAGATTATAACCAAACAGATTATCCTTGCCTATTTATCCTATTAAGCGTATGTATACACCTGTGTGCAAACGATAATCGTGTTCTATTTTTCTAACTCAGAAAAACGGAACAACATTGGTGCCTATGAGTAATACCAGATTCGCTTTCAGGATCTTAAACAGTACCATCCTCGAGCATGCGTCGAACACAATGACAGCCTTTACATCTATTGCGACAACTGTGACAAGCCTTTGTGTGGAAAATGTACCACAGCCCACAAAGGGCACAGTCTACAATATGTACGAGAGGCAATAGATAATGGACGAAGCTTTGTTGAACGTTCCCTCAAGGAGACCGAAACAAAACTCAAGGTATTGCAGGAAGGCCTCGTGAATAATCAGGCCATGGCCAAGCGGGTCGAACAGAAGACGCATGATGTTGCATCGCAGATCCGTGGGGCTATACGCAGGTACAGTTGCTCAATTATTATTATTACTATTACTAAATTCACTTGTGGTTTAAATCGAAGACAGGTGCATCAAGATAAGACAGAGAGCACTGGCTGAACTTTATATTCATGTACGTTTAGAATTCTAGGTTCGATACTGTCATGAACCACTGCTTCAGAAAGCATTTTTCGTAGTAGAAGGATTATTTAGAAGGAAAGTTTCGATCGAAGTTAGCTGTGTTTCTTATGCAGATACTATGGGGATCTTGTCTCCTGTCAGGAGTAGAGGGCTCATTTTGCATCGTTTACGTTAAGCTTTCCCTGCTAGCGGTTGAGGTTCGTTAAACCTTCTAGTTGAACAATCTGAAAATGACATCTGTTTCTGGCAGAAGTTGAAGGTTCTTATACGGGTAGGCGTGATTTAATGGGCAACTTTTTAGCGACCTGGCCGCGTTCACAAACACAGCACTGGCGCTGTCAGTGGTCCACTCGTGATTTTCTTGGGCACTGCAGTTCACTCGTCTCAGTTATTAAAAAGCTTTTAGCGTATGGCCTTATGCAGGTACGCGTTAAGATCTGGCTAGCCTGATAAGGCACGTGGTCCTAAAAGCGTGTACATCAATTTAATCTTTTTTCTTTTTTATGAGCAGTTGCTTTACACATATCTGCATTTGGATATGTGCAATAATATAACGGTTGTGACAGTGTCGTTTTCACGACGATGAAATTGACGATGTAGACCTTCATCATCGATGGTTGGGGATTGCCGACTCATTTCCTCGGTGGACGTTACAGCTTTTGTTTTCTCGTGTCATACCTCTTTGCACACGACGTTGTTGGCATTATTATTGACCAATGGAGGCAAATACTCTATACAGCAAAGCCGGTGTTTGTTCTGTTGTTCGTATCGTATTTATATGCATACGTGATCGCCTAGGTAATAGTAGTAAGTAAGTTGTTTACTGTAACTTAAAGCCACGTATTCCTGTCAGGTTTTCAAACCTTAGCGCCAGATTTGCCTTATATTGATTAGGGCGCTTTTTGAGGTCTTTTTGCTTTATTTTTGTTAGTAGGCTGAAGGCTAATGTCGAGGCGAAACCGGTAACCGATGCGCTACGAGGTCCATTACTTGTGGTAATATCTTAGAAATCTTAAAGTTGACTATCCTACGTTCGTATTAAGCTAAGTTTTCGAGCTGTGGTCTTAGAAAGTTGACTACTATGTGCATACCTTCTTTTATATCAGTTCATATGCACCGATCATGTACTCGTGCATAAGTCTTCTGCGTCGTTTCTTCATTTCTAGATACTATAATTAGCTATTTAATGTTCTAATAGTCAGATTCATAAAAAACCCCCAGTAGAAGACAATTACTATTGGTTGGCACATAACAGCTAAGGAAGATGTCTTAAAAGATGTATTGGTACCTCAATCGATCGAACAATATTTACGAAATTCACCGTTGAATAATCAAGCAGTGGCGTGTTTCAGACCTATACAGAAAATAAACGTATTCACTACAAGATAAAAAGTTATAGAAAGAGAAAAATCTTAATGGTTTCAGACAACTCTCCTCTCTTGAGGAGCGAGAGAAAGAGTTACTATCAAAGGTGGAGTCAATCCGGCTGCTCAAGGGCAAATTACTTAAGGCGCAGCAAGAACAGATTGAACAGGCGACTCTCGAATTGGGGAAGCACGCGCGTGCCCTCCGTGACTTTCTTGCATCCGCTAGTGAACTCGACTTCGTCAAGGCCACAAAGGTGCTGCCACAACTCAGTGCCGCTGCAACCCAGGCTGGTTAGTAATGTACACATATGTAAAGTGAAGATATTTGGAGTTCTAAGTGTTATTTAGCGTTACAGCCTTCTCCCGAACGTCGGCACGTTCTGAGGTCACCATGGTGGTGCTGTGAACATACTTGTACCTAGAAGTTGACTGATTAGCATCCCCACTTTGCGTTCGATCACAAGCGTCGTTAGATTGACTTGATGTATTAAATTTGGTTTAATCATGTGTAACGCGCTATTATTCGCTGATTTTTGGCTTGAGCTATTTTCATTGTTTTGTGGATATGTGTCATGACAATAGTTCAACGCTTTTTCTGAACTGCTTTCCGTTCAGATGTCACGGCACACGCCCTTATACAGTGTTTATTTGGCTAATGTGTGACCAGCTTACCGAACCCCGACATATATTCTCCATTCTTCAATTTTTCTCTCCATTGTTACTAGGTTATCTATTTTTACATACATATAAGTACCCCCCGGCGGCGTAGCAGTAGAGGTAGTTGCCAATAAAGACGGATGAAATGTCCTTTCTTTACCGGAATGGGTGGTTTGAGAGCGAGCGGTTCTTAGCAGACAAAATGAGTGACCGATCTGAACCGAAGCAGGCCCATCTTTGATGACTCGACTCGACGTGAACTCTCGTCTGGCAGACTTTTGAGACCACTCCCGTAGTTACTGCTGGCGCTAGCATTGCTGTTCTTACTATGCCATGTTGCCCGTTTCTATTCGTTGAACTAGACCTAATTCAGGCTAATTTAGCGAGGTCTACAAACGCCTGACAGCTAGCTCCTCCACATGCAGTCTAAGTACAAGCATTCGCCTACGGTGGCCGAGTACGACCTGGTCGAGTTCACACTAAACCGGCAAGTAAATTTGATTTGAGCTCGGCATGACTCTTAGTGTGTGAGGCTAATGGATCAAAATTAGCGATGGAAAGAAGCGGAGAGGAAAAGAGAGCTCGCTTAACTTCTGCGCATTGTCTCTTCCTCTTTTGAGACGTTGATGGGAGCAGGGAAGATCTGTACAGGCCGTCGACAGTTCCGCATGACCAAGCTCTTCTAATAGCCCTGAGAAAAACTCCGAGAAGCATCTACAGATATTTTTCAACAAAAAATGGAAAAACCCCCGGCCAACATACAGGATAGTATTTCTCGCATGTCTACCCCGAGCTCGATTTCTAAAGTAGGAAAAGCATGTTTTTGTATCCGTACCTAAAACTAGTAATTGAAATAAATGGCCGATCTTGACTGAGCAAATTCATTACTGTACTTATGAGGTATAATTATTTTATGTTATGAAAAAACTTCACATTAAATATTTGTCTATTGAATTGAAAGACTATTGATCTTGTTTAGTTGGAGCATAGAGTAGCGCAAATATCAAGTGAACACGAGAGAGCTGTGCTCAGCTCTTAGTTAGACCTGCCCTCGATGCAGCGGTCTCTGACGCGGGACCCTTTTTCTTATTTTATTGGCGTTTCAGTTCTGTCAACACCATACGAAGACGATCGTATTGATTTCACGATAGCAGATATACCATTACTTAGTAACCTCGGTTATATCTCAACTGCGAGCTTTCCCATGCATTGCAAAGTATTTGGGGAAGCTCTCAAGGGTGCCGTTGTCGGGCAGGTAAGCGCTGCATATTCTCAGATTGTTTAGGTTAAACAAAGTCTATAGTAGAGAAAATCGCTGTTGAAATGTCAGGTTTTTAGTTTCGACAATAGCTATCATTTTACTGTTTACGCAGAAGATCTTTTCCTGACATGTCAGATTTCTAAATGCCTATAGCAAAACAACAAACAAAGTGGCCATTTCTTTGTATGGCAATTTATTTTTCTACAACGTTACCTTATCACTTGTATGAGCAGACTGCAACGTTTAAGGTTGAAGCCTACAATCACCTGTCAGAGAAGACGATAGTCGGGGGTGAACACTTCATCGCGGCAATCACGACTCCACAAGGCTTCACCCAACGGGTCGACGCCAGCGACCATCGTGATGGAAGTTATTCATTCAGTTATAGACCGTGTATCGAAGGTCTGCACCATATGGTTGTAACGCTTCGGGGTGCCCCGGTTGCGCAATCCCCGTACAGTATCAACGTACGTTTAGGCAGGTGTGTATTGCCGCATAAAGACGGGTATTGAACGGCACGTTAAATACCCGTCTTTATGCGGCTTTAAGCGTGTTCTGTGGCTTTGTTGCTGTACGAACTAGAAGAAACATTACGCGGCGTTTACGGCAGGGTCTGTGTGGCTGAATGACACGAAGAGTGAAAATCAAACTTCACTGCAGATGCAATAACTTCGCTCGCCGATGATCCTTTACTTGTCGTTTATAC
Source organism: Varroa jacobsoni (assembly GCF_002532875.2). NCBI lineage: Eukaryota > Metazoa > Arthropoda > Arachnida > Mesostigmata > Varroidae > Varroa > Varroa jacobsoni. Next base: position 55,535 of record NW_019214757.1, read on the forward strand.
AAAGCTGATTATATAGAGTAATGTGTTTCAAGTATAGCGATCAACTCGTAAGTTAACTCGAATGTTTCTTTTCTATATATTGTATAATACTTGTTTGTATTATGCAATTGCTGATTATACCGTTACTGTTCTAGGTCATATGAGAATCTTCCGAGTGAACGACCGATTGTGGTGTTTGGGGGTGAGGGTGAGAGAGAAGGTAAATTGTGTCGACCATGGGGAGTCTGCGTTGATCATCAGGGTCGCATCGTCGTTGCTGACAGATCTAATAACCGGATGCAGGTGAGGAGAATGCAAAAAAATCACGTCTTTCTTTTATCAAGAATACCGACGGTAAAAAGCCAAACAGGAAGATAAAGGACACGAATGCACATATCGAAAAGGGCTTGCCCCTGACGTAGTACGTATGATAAATGGTGCATAACAGCACATTGCCAGCAATCGTCACTGACTCAATAACCGCTTTGGCAAATATAAACATCTTTAAAATGAAACTTAAGCGACATTTGTCCAGCATTGTGCTACAAAAAAAAAACTACACTATCTACTGCGGCAAATCGATTGTATTGTGCCAAAGTATCATACGTAAATAGATTTCCAAAAGGTTTAGGGCGTCACATCGTATCTAGCCAGTGGAATGCGTCTAAGACGAAGGACAATAACACAGGCGGTCGCGATTATTTCAAATAACTTCCGAATCAAGGGTGCTCTTGTTGCGTTGAACTCGGGATTTTTTTCTTTAAATAAAAAAGTTTGACCGTACTAAACAAAGCTCTGTGATACATGTCGGCAGCGTGAAACGTACGAAGTGCTTAAAGTATATTTCTTAGGTATCGAAACGGAGCATATATTAATGCGGTGAAGTCCATTCGAACATGACAAAATTTAGTATCTCAGCAGCGTACAAAAAGAACAAGTCTACAAAAGGTATCAACGAACTTTGCTTCATCCATCGCAACTGGGTCCTTTTACAGCTTAACTTCATGGTGACGAATTGACGCGCTTTGTAGACAATGCTGACCTCCCAATGATTTCTCCCAGAACTCAGACTCACGTTGCTTGTCTCGTTAGTGGTACCACACTCATGAGCTGCGCTCTCCTCTGTTGAGGTCAGAGAACGAGTGCATGGGTTATCCTCGCTCACAGATGCTATGTTATGATCAACGGAGCGGACCAGGTCACATCCCACACCCCCGAGGAAACTGACGACCTCAAACTAGAACCTAACCGTATTAACGGCTCTGCGCCTATATATCTGATGCTTGCTATCGTTTGTGCAGGAAGGGACTGAAAAAAAGGCTGTTGTTGATATAGACGAATCAAACAATCCTGTCCCATTGAAACGGTACATAACCACTGACATATAGTCTAGTTACCCTTAAGTAAAATGCTCAGTTTATGTGTCGAATATTAACCGTGTCATATTGAAATATCTGGTTCTCTCCAGAATTCCGAATAGTGTATCTGTAGTGATGATTATTACTAGCAGCATTCTATAGAATCATCGTAGGGATTGCCTGCACGTTACTCAACGTCTACTGGTTACATCACATGAAATAGATTAGGCTCTGTAGGCTCTGTTGTCTGAGACAGCTATGAGTGACTTGCGCATTTGTTGCAGATTTTTAACCCGGACGGTTCTTTCCACCTGAGTTTTGGGACTCCGGGCTCTCAGGCGGGCCAGTTTGATAGGCCAGCTGGGGTAACTATTGACTCTTCAGGGCGAATTATTGTTGCTGATAAGGACAACCACCGCATACAAGTAAGACATACGTCGTGTAGTTTCGGCTTTACTTCGATTTACCTTTAGTTATATGCTTCCTACTGACTATAAAATGTTTTCTGGTAGAGAAGCTGTTTTTACATTTAGTTGGTATAAACGAAGCTGCCTAGGACTTCGACGCTGCTCCTGCCAAAATGGATATCCTCCTCCTCCTCCTTTTATACTAAAGAAAACCTAATGGCAGTTTCAAATCATGTATTTGTTTCAGATATTTTCGGGTAGAGGAGACTTCATAACCAAGTTCGGCGAACGAGGTTCGAAGCTCGGCCAGTTCAATTATCCATGGGACGTTGCGGTAAATGCCGATAATCAAATACTGGTGTCGGACACACGAAATCATCGAGTGCAGCTTTTCTCACCAGAGGGCGCCTTCATCAATAAGTACGGTTTCGAGGGAGCACTCTGGAAACAGTTTGACTCGCCTAGAGGAGTCGCCTTCGATCTTCAGGGTATGAGGCAAACGAACCAAATAATAGTAAAATCGATAATCTCTCGATCGCGTATTTTCCACCAATAACTCCTACGGAGAATAAACAAGTAGAAAATATCGCGCAGTTGTTGTTATTGCCTGTAGGGTGTCTAGGGACAGTCGGAAGACATTCTATACCATTATTTTAAGTGAACACGAAAATGAAGTTAGACTTCTACATTTTTTATCTCTTATATCATTTAACAATCATCTCTTAACGAGCTGAAATCAAGGATTTTCTGTTATCCTAGTTTCTGAACCAACCAGGTGGTTGTCTTCTATTAGTTCCAAGTGCATTTCACGATAGTTGCTGCTGCTGCTGCTGCTGTAAATCGCCGCACGATGTACCCAAATTAATTACACTTAACGAAGCCATTATATTTCGGTTATGGCTTCACGTAAAGGGCGCTTTCTCTCGCTGGCACTTTAGTTGTCGTGGGTCCGGCAAAGATCATACTAGAAGCTTCCGTTGGCGCTATGGCTGTACATGTTTCTCATAAGCTAACAATACCAGCCGTTCATTTTTAAAACTTCATACGTACGCAGTACATATATAAAATAAGAGACTGGCCTTGAAATTGCTTATAGCACAAGTGGGAAGGTCGACGTCGCTGGTCCATAGGTGAATTTACTCATCAGAAAGGACAATAGCTATTCCAGCAGCTTCTGTTTACTAGAACGTCGCTAATCAGGCCCATTACGGAACGCGATAACGACAGAGAGAAGGGCTCCAGAGAGTCATGAAGTTCGGCAGAAACAGCTGGCCAACATTTTCATTTATGATGACAGAAACTTTTTTAAAGGCCGAATTGTCCATTTCACGGGAATCGCACAGAATCCGTAGACGGTCGTCGTTGACCGTTTGTAGTTAGTGGCCACTTTAGCGTCGCGTGTTCAGTTGCTAGCTACATTAGTGGTAATTTGTGACAAAGCGGCAAATCGAACATAACGAATTACGGCCACTGCTTTAATGTTTTGTGAATTTTTCTTAAAAAGAAAATGCCCAATAATTTAGACAGATTGAAAGTGACCTGATCTGGAGCCCAGTTTTGTAGCTTTCTGATGTGATTACAACAGGGTGCATACAGTAATTGAACATTTAGATATCTAACCAAGTTTTTAGCTAAAAGAGCTGAAATCTCATCGTACCAAACCTGGTCAATACAACGTGGGCCGGAACACTGTCCTGCATCACAATGAGACTAAATTTACCTGCAAAAGCGCCTTAATTAGGTTAATCGCAGTTCTGGGGTAGTTCTGAAATGTTTTTGGGACAAATTTAGAACTTAACGGTTTTAGAGCTTTACTTCAACAACCAAATAACCATTCTGTTATAGAACATTGACCGGAAAGTGAACGTTTGACAGGGAATGAATAGAACGTTCTATTCGTTCCCTGTCAAACCTTTGGACCGTCATGGCTATTTGAAAGTCTGATAGCTATGAGCAATTGTACTTTTCATAACCGTATTTAGCTCTACCTAGATGCGACTATTTGAATAATTTTTCACAATAATAATATTGTAATTAATCTTAGATCGTCTAACAATAACAATCCTTCCCAGGTAACATGGTCGTCACGGACTTCAACAATCACAGGATTGTCGTCATCCGAAATGATTTTCGATCGGCGCAATTTCTTGGCTTTGAGGGTTCGGGTAGTGGTGAGTTCACGAGACCGCAGGGCATTGCAGTCGATTCTGAGGGCCATATCATCGTTTGCGACTCGCGTAACAACAGAGTCCAGGTTTTTCGGCCAGATGGCACATTTCTGTGTTCCTTCGGACAACCGGGAAGCGACTGCGGTCAAATGGATCGACCCTCAGGAGTAGCCATATCACCTGAAGGTCGTATAGTTATTGTCGATTTTGGAAACCATCGAGTGCAAATTTTCTAACGAAAAATGTTTTTGAAGAACGTATGAGACAGATTTGGCTAAGAAACTTCACTTGTTGCAAAAATTGGCTCGTATCAATTTGTCTCGGAGAAAATCAGTATCGAAAACAGTGATGATAAATCATACGAATCATATCCGAAGTATAGTAATCCCAAACGAAGTTATTTTATCCTAAAATTGTACATGTAGAAGTACTTGGTGGATAGATATTTGCGCTTTTTTTTTCTCTATTAGTTTATATAACACAGTTTATTGCCTATTTAGATATCTCAATTTGGAGATAAAATATAAAATGCTTTTTTGCCTTGCCATCATGCTGCTACAGGTCGGTGTATATTTAATATGCACAATTACGATGACAAAGACTGATAAGTCTATCAACCTAAATGAAGTGTCGAGTAACGTTACAGAATTGCAATTAAGGCTCAATGTGTCGTATAGAACTCAATAATCTCATTATCAATACGGAGGTTCTAGAAAGCCTTAACCGTTCAGTAATAGATATCACAATGAACAACTCTAGGTGAGTCACAGACTATTTGCTTACTTGCGCCCCACCAAAAAGGGGCATCTGATAAATTGCCTAGGAGGCCGACATTTGACTACTTCTGCAAGCATTACATTTTTGCAAACGGAATAGTTTGATAAGTGGAAGGTTCCTTCAAAAACGCAAAATCGGCGAACAGAAAATCTTTTAATGGTTTCGAGAAAAAGCGTTAGAAAATACACGATAACTCTAAAAGCAAAGCATATGCCTATATCAAGGTTTTTGCTACATGATATAATAACATTATTATTATTATGAACCTTCAAAGAGACCACCCTTGATGTCTCGAAGAAGTGGTGAGGGAATATGTCTCAGTCGTTGCCACAATTACTGATTCAGGTATGAATCGAAAAGCCGGTGTTGGAACAAGTGACATGAAACAACTTTTATATTATAATAATTAACAAGCTAGACTAAATAGCGGAGTGTCGACTAGTCATACTAAGAAGGTTTATAGTCGAATTCTTAATTAGGACATTAAGCGGTTATCGGCGAAGAACTTTAGAGTAACGAAAGATGATATATATATATATATATATATATATATATATAGTAAACTTAACGTTATTAGATTTTGCCCAAAAGTGTTTCCATCGACTATGCGTCCAATCAAAAACTAGTAACCAAAAAAAACACTCGAAAATAACATTGTCCTCTTGAAAAACTGATAGCCGTTTTTCCTCATCATCAGTGAGGTTAAATCGGTAGAACAGCATCTAAGTAACGGCGATTCCTATTGTACATACATATGGCATATAGCGCCGATTCTTGATCGTACAACGCGAATGAATGGTACGTCGCATCCATCTACACGGGAATAATTAACGTTGTTAGTACATCACTGTTTTTAATTAAAAATGGTGACGGTAATTCATTTATAAGATGATTGGAGTAGTGGAAGGCTGCAGTCAGGATCTGCAGTTGCGTGTCTTGTCCACATTTTGCACGTTAGCCCCTTTCACTACTTGACCATCTACCTTGTCCAGACCTTACGCCGTAGCATATACAACCAATGATCTCAAGTTGCATCAGAGTAGATCGGAGTTCCGGTAAATCTGAACCCCTCTGTCTAATTTACTTTCAGAAGCTGCAAAAACCTAACAGATGACCGACCCTTAGGAGGTTGATATAATCTGGCGTGTGTGATCTCTAGTCATGCCCAACAATGTAATGATAGCCCTAGTAATTCCATATATAATATGTAGATGTTTAAGACAAAAAGAAAGTATAGGTGAAGGAGAAAAGTTGATGCTGAAGGAGGCTCGGGGTGCTTATGACGGTACCCAGTGCAAAACCGACTCGGTCACAAAGTTCCTACGAACGAAAGTTCCTATTAGGTAGAATGATTTCGGCACGAACAAGCTGATGGTTAATGAAACACGTACAGCCGTTTTGCGGCTTTGAACGCTTTAGTTAATAGGTATACTACTATAATATTATATAATATAATAATGAAAGCTGCTAGAACAACTTAGTTATTGTACTTTACATTATATATTTAGATATATAAATCTGTATAAAAGGTCGCGGTAAGATGATTCGTTGTATAGTGACATCTGTCAAGAGATAAATACTAGTGAATACAAAATACATAGGTCTTGTGTATAGTAAGATTATTATTGCTGGAAGTAACGACAACTTTACTCCTAAATAAAAATTGGCTTCAAGCGTAAGTGAAGGAACTATTTACATCTCGATAGGGAAAACAGTAGCTGAACAGTGATAAGTATGAACTTGACGATGCCACAGAAGGTTTCTACAGCAACTACCAAAGATGGAGAAACAACAAAGTGACAAGACGAAGAATAGGTCCTGCATAGATTTTCTGGCAACTAAATCGAGAAGAGCATTGTCACTTTTCAACCATAACATTAATACTGCTAATGCTAAATAATGAAAATAGTTGTAAATTAGTTCAAGTTCCTACGCTGGTGACGACGGTGATGCTGCCAATGGCCGCAAAATCGCCGGAAATCTAATTTATTGGAAAATTTAACGAATGTAAAAGAGAAAAGAAGAGAGAAGTGTTAAAACGTATGGTTTAGTATCATCCGTCGCCAAAGGAGCAGACTATACAAAATGGCTACCTCATTATCAAAATATTACACCTTTTACATACTTCACAAGCTATCTTTCATCTTTTCCGACTCAGATTTAGCTTCCCTGTTTCTAAGCAACCCCCCCCCCCCCCGGCCCTTCCATTCGCAGTCTGTTGACTGAGTTCCTATATTTATAG